>NW_027069925.1:115121-192621 GCF_002906115.3 Quercus suber | reverse complement strand
CTTCCTCTTCCTCTTCCTCGAAAAGCTCCACGAGCTCGACCGCCTCCTCTTCCACCAATTCTATCATCGTAGGCCACCTTTAATGCATGCTCATCTCCTCCATGCCCGTTCATCCTCTGCTCACGTACCAATAAGCTGCTCTGCAACTCATCAATGGTTAAGGTGTCTAAGTTATTGGACTCTTCAACTGAACATACAACATAGTCGAACCTTGAGGTCATTGATCTCAAGATCTTTTCAATGATCACCACTTGCTGCATGTTTTCACCATGAATTTTCATCTTGTTTGCTATAATGAGTGTTCGAGCGAAGTACGCATCAACACTCTCACCCTCTTTCATCTGTAGAACCTCAAACTCCTTCCGAAGAGCTTGAAGCTGTGCTCTTTTGACTCTTGTGGAACCCTGGTACTTCTACTTCATAGAATCCCAGATGTGCTTAGCAGTGTCTCTGTTGAGGATCGTCTCCATAATGGTTCAATCAATGGCTTGGAACAGATAATTTTTGACCTTCAAGTCTTTCAGCTTCTGATCTGCAATTGATTTCTGTTGTGCTTCAGTAAGCTCCACTCCTTCTGCTGTAATAGGGATTCCATTCTCCACCAAACTCCAATACTCCTTTAAACGAAGAAAATTTTCCATAAGCATGGACCAATGATCGTAATGGCCATCAAACTTAGGAATTGCAGGTTGAACGAAATTATTTTCAGCTGCCATACTTTAATGCTCTCTATTCTCACTCTTTCTCCTTTTAAGAAACTGTTGTTTCTTTTCTCTCACAATCAGGCCCCGTGATGGTGCTCTGATACCACTTTGTTGTAAACTCTAAAGCATAAAGCAATTCAAGAAAATATCTGAAAATAAGAATGTTATTTTATTATAAACAAATTGTTGGCTTATATAAGCCTTGCAAAGAGACAAATCTGGAAACAAACAACCCACTTGCTAAATGGCTAATAACGTGGTAAATGGCTAAGGAAATGGTCAAACTCTACCTACATGTCCTAAATAATAGGATTTATTAACTAAATGAACTTTTGACTACTTCAAACAACCCCAACAGATCCACAGTGAGCACCCTGATTCACAAACTACGGCACCACCTTGTTCCACCACCACGGCACCACCCCGATTTGCCACATCAAACCACGAGCTCCACCAAACTATGAGACCCACGGAGGCTTGATTCAAGGGAAAAAAAAAAAAAAAAAAGGGAAGACAGGGACGAGAAAGGGGGAAGGATGGAATAAGAGAATCAGAACAGAAAAAGAAGAAAGAAAAAAAAAAAGAAAAAAGAGAGGAGATGAGAGTGATCGGTGAGAGTGTAGAGATGATAGAGTAAACAGTAAAAATAATAAAATATTAATATATCTTTTACCATTGCGCTATAGTGCGGTTTTACGTTTAGAACCGCACTGTAGCACAATTGTATATTTTTTTTGCAATAGTTACCTTTTACAATTTCCAATAAAGCAAGCATTCTGGGCTGAATGGTAAAATTGGGCTTACATTTGGTATTTGCCCTTTCCATTGCTGATGCTCTTAGGTACTCTCATATGGAGACGCTGATGTAGTGCTCTATTCTCTCACGTTCATGATGTATTTCACTAGTAAATTCATCGTAGGTTCATTGTGAATGTGAGAGAAAAAAACATTTTATTAATGTATCTCGAAAGTATCTAATAATTACTCAAGATTGAGATATTTTAAACTTATTAAAATAACTCTATCACATGAATGAGGTGTCGGGATTTTTGGGATATCTTATGGTCAAAAAATAGAATAGTCTAATAAAGAACTAGGACACCACATCCTTAATGAATGAAGTGTGACTGTTATATATAGTTAATTAATATTTTTACTTGGATGGTTACATCTGAAGAGTTTGTTCCCATTTGTTGTCTTCTTTCTTGGGTTTTTTGGCAATGCCAGATAGAATTGAGGAGGACCACCTTTTTTTTTTTTTTTTTTTTTTAATCAAAGAACTTGTTTCACTTCAAATGTTCTCTTGGAATACTATTGCAATGGACCTCCAATTTATTTACTTGTATAAAAAATGGTAAAAAGGACTGCATACTAGCCCAATACGGGTCACAATTAGAACTTGAAAATTTGTTCGGCCTATTTTTTGTAGGCCACGCTTAGTCTAGCCTGGCCCTCGTCATGTAATCTCAGAGAGGTGCACAAATTATAGACGAAAAAGAAGGCCCAGAGCTTGGACGAAATTATTTTTGATAAATTATCGATCGTTCAAAAATAATTTTTATTATATAATATATATATATAATGATTGATCCAAAAAAAAAAAGATCCAAAAGTTTAATCTATTAAAAATGATGAATTTAATAATTTAGTTTCAAAAATGATAGTCATTGACAGTCATTTCTCAATCTCCAAACTGTGATCTTGGTATATATTAATATCGGTATTGTATAGAATTTTTTTTTTTTTTTGAGAAAGAGTATTGTATAGAATGTGAATTATATATTCAATGATGAATGGTTGATGTTGATTTTGTATAGGCTCAAACGTGTAACATAGTGCTTATCTGAATTGATAGTTTAAATATTTACAATAATTGCAATACTTCAATATACAATGATCCCATGTTTAAAACTTAACTGGTAAAGTGTTCAATCCTCTACCTACACTAAAAAATTATTGGTATTTTGACTCAAAGTAAACGTAGTGCTTATTTGAATTGATGGTTTAAATATAAACAATAATTGCAACACTTCAATATATAATGATCTCATGATTAAAACTTAACTGGTAAAGTGTTCAATCCTCTGCCTACACTAAAAACTAATTGGTATCTTGACTTGATGATAAAAACTATTATAAGAAATAGATGCCATAAGTTGAAATTCTCTAGAAAAATAATAATAAACTCACGATCAACATTCTTTTAATCTGAAATTTGTTTGATTTTTTACTCTTCCTCCCCCTCCCCATTTAACAGAGACATTTCATCATTTTAGCTTATAAAATTTCTTATTGATATTATTGTAAAACAAACACATTAATGCATGGACCCCAGCCATCATACAAGCAAGCCTGACTTATCATAGGAATACTGTCTAATCTATAATCATAACAAGCCACATAAAGTGACAAAATTCATAAACGGGTTGTAATCATAATGTCATTTTATATCATCACAAATTTGTCATAGCTTGGAATAATTACGCCCAGCAGTTGTATCATAGACTTTGAGGAAAAATCGAGTCCTGGGAACAGACAGCTTGGACTGCAAAATTGTGCCAATGGTGGCAATTAGCTTCTTCTTCACGTCTGAATTAATGCCTCCCATTGATACTATCTCAGCATACGCAGCTGGTGTTTTGTTCAATTCAAACGATATGGCCACCGATCCCTTTAGTATTACCATCACATACTGCCAAAAAGGAATAAAAGAATCTTAATTTTGTTGTGGTAACAAAATGTATTACTTATTCAACAATAATAATTAGAACATTAAATGAACCAAACTATTCATAAACAATTCAAGTTCGGCTCGGAAAAAGACTTATTTTATATTTGTTTGATTATTTAACAAACCAAACTCAAGTTCAAGTTTAGACTTGCTTATTAAACGAGCTAAACTTAAATATAATAATGTATTTGTGAACAAACTCATAAACAAGAGGCACAATTTAACTATTTATGGTTTATTGATAATATAATCAGTCCATTCATAGTAAAAAATCATCGATTTGTGAAGGGGTAAAAAAAATTTAGTCATAGTTTTACTATATACAAAAAAATAATAATAAATTAATCAAGTAATTCATTAACAAACTCAAGTATGTTTAACAAAGAAACAAATCAAGTCTGAACATGTAATTTTGTTATTTGGTGATGAACTCAAGCTTAACTTATGCTCAAAATAAAATTAAAAACAAGTTAGAACTTTTAATACTTGACTTGTTTATAAATATATGGATTCTCAGGATCGGCCACATGTGTGTCTTTTTATGCTATTCTCTTCAATTCGAAGTTTTACTCTTCACTATCCTAATCGGTATGATATATATTTTTTTTTTCTATTAATTTTAATTTTCTTATCAGTCTCAATCTATTTTTTTCCCCTTAACTTTTAACTAAAAAAAATCCTCATTTCTTTTTTACTTGTACATTATATTTTAGCTAAAGAAAAAAAGAAGTAAAAACAGATAATACAATGTGGCTTTCTTACCATGACTTCTAAGTAAAGTTGTGATGTGTTTTTGTGTTAGAACTTTTTTTCCTCTCCCTCATGTGTGTATGTGTTTGTTTCAAAAAAAAAATGTAACTTTCCTATTTGTATTTGAGAGTGACTCTGATTGCCGGTATATTATAAGACAAATTTTGCCCTAACTTGCAGGGCTATTGACATTTCAAATTTAAAGGTACACCTGCAAATTTTTCCATGTAAACGTGCAGTTCTCATTTGTTGACAGAGGATATTTGTAGTTATCCAATTGCCCTTTTTTAAAAGAGACTTAAAGTGGTCCGCACGTCTGTCGTATGCATAGCCCATCTTTCTTTTAACACTTATATAGACGTCGTAGTTGTCCACAAATCATTTACTTTGTTCAACTAATTTTTTGGGGGTTAAGTGCAAAAAAAGGTAAAGATAAGACCCAATCGAATTTTACTATTAAACCCCTAATAAGTAATAACTTATAAGAATGAATCCCCATGGTGTATTATGGTGTATTGTATACAACAATCTCACTTGGCAATGATAAGTTATAACTTACAAAGATTATCAAGGATTTTTTAACGCTTTTGTTTTGATATTAGCATTTTTTTTAATTAAAATCATTTTTTGAAAAAGTCTTTTGTATAAAATTATATTATTTTTCTATATTTGATAGCAACCTTAAAATACGTTAAAAAAACTATCTTTTTTACATTTTTTTTAATTTAATTTTGAATGAGATGAAATTGTTTTCCTTATTTAGTTTTGTGTGAGATAGAGATGTTTTATTTTAAAACAAGAAAAGTTACCAATTTTGTTTGAAACTAACAAATAGAGAAAAATGCAAAAAATTATCTTCACATACAATTTTTCATTGAAGATGAGGAAAACTACTTGACAAAGGTCTTTTGTAACTTACCCTTCACCTTTACAGCCTAACTCTTTGTGGTTTAGGGTATGTATTTTCACCTTAATACATATTGGCCAATTTTCATGGATTACCTTGAGTTGACCAATTATGACCACCGTCTAAATTCCCTTAGCCAAGTACCGATTATATCATTATAGTAATCAAAAAGCAAATGATCCAAGTTGCGCGCATGACAATGATATATTTAGTCACAGGTTTCTCTGTGTAATATACTAATATATTATAGGGGAAGGTATCTACTGTCATTAAAAGCTATTAGTATTATATATATATATAGACTATAGATTTACCCTAATAATTTTAATTCTTCCAAGGAATTAAGAGACAAGGAAACCTGAAGATATGTATGCAGTCACTTCAGCCATAACATAAATTACAAAAATGATAACAACTAATAAAAAAAAAGCTTATAAAGAAAACAACTACAACCACACAACAAAGAAGATATTAGAGATGCCCAGATGGTAAAATGTTTTTGGGGGACAAGTAAAAGATTGAAAAAGAAAAAAAGATGAACAAGGAGGAGAAAGAAAAGCAAAAGATCATTTCTGCCACAGCAAGCGCTCCTTGATATTCTATTTGCCTTTTTTTTCCCCCTAAACCAAGTTTTTGTTTGTTATGCTTGAATGAATTAAGGATTATCTTAGCAAAAATATATATAAGAAAACAAAGAATGAAATTAAGGAGTACTTCTTAAAGTGAATATTAGATTAAAAACTTGAAGAAACTTGAATTACAGAGAGAGAGAGAGAAAGAGCATACATTTTCTGGTTTTCCGATGATTGTAGAGACAGTCTTGGTGAGTTCAGAAAAGATGGGATCTGTGTCAACTCCATCTAGGCTAACGTTGGTAGAAATGTAAAGACAAGGCATCTTCCCCTTTATCTTTTGTATCAACAAGTGTGTGAAATGGTCGAAATGACCAGAGGGGCTTTTAGATAGTTAATTTGATTCGTGCTTCATAAAATGTTCCGCTAAGCCGGCCTTTTTATATACCGCAATGTTTTCGAGTCCATAAACTTGTTATCATACCCCTTCATCTTGTCACTCTCTCATTGGACACGTTTTTAATGACACGGTCGTTCGTACAATTTTTCTTATATATAAAAATAAATAAATAATAATAATAAGCTCCAATCATAGAGAGAGACAGAGAGAGAGATAGAGGGAGAGAATCACGGAGTATTAGCAAAATAAAAATATTTTTATATAAAAAATAGGAGTAAGAGAGAGAGAAGTAGTATCTCGTGAGCTCGCTTTACAATTAATATCTTGATTCTATAGATTGGACTTTTCAAGAATTGTGGATCCCACAAATATGTGGGGCCATAGTTGTAGGTGGCCCACTCCCTAAAACATAGGAATAATGAATTGAGAGGTGTAAAAACTAAAAAGGAATAGGTGAGGCTGCGGCTCGAGATTTATTTAGGTACTGTTAATTTTACAAAAATTAAAAATTTATAGTTAAAAATATGATAAATAATGGTAAAAGTCAGTTAAAATAGTATAATGAAATTTATAAATAATATTAAAAAGTGTAATGGAGCCTATAAATAATAATAAAATTAAGCTAAATAATGAAATAATTTATAATTTTAATCCACAACCAAACGCACACTTAATGGTAGAAATCTTATCACCATTACACTTATAAATCTAAGAATTGTGCATTTGAGTAGTTACATGCTACATTATTGCTTGGGTGGCCCCGTGCTAAAGTGGGTTGAGGGCTGTAAACATGCACTCAAGCTCTCTTTTCTCGATTAACAAAAAAAAGAGATATCTTTGGTTGTCATCTTATAATAAATTAATTGTTATGGGCTTAAGAAAATGGACAAATATGTTTGGTTGTAAAATTAGAATTAATTAATTGTTATGTGCATGTGGAAGTGAGCATATTATTTTTATTCCACCCGTTAAGAAATATCTATCATAACCATTTTCGGGAGGATAACTATTTCTCAATTGAATGGATAACCTTTACTAAGTAATAAGTAATGAAGGCAACCAAATAGTCATTCCATTAGAGGATTTGTTACAACATATCGAGAATGCCATAAAGACATCATGTGATTCACATAGCTTTCTAAAGATATTTTTTATGCCAATGACATTGAGGTCAAATGGTATTTCTTGGTATTTCCAAAAAAATATGTCCATAATTTGAATTTCCTTATATATTCCCCTAAAAGAAGGCATCTTTGATGATAGTATGGCTAGAGATTTTAATGTTTGCTATTTTGTTTGGTGTGTAGAGAACCCAACAATGCTCACATTAGATGGATCTTGTATAGGAAAAATTATTTCATAAAGCGACCCCAGGAAACTATTTTCTCACAACATGGGGATCCTACTTGATATAAGAGAATGGTTTCATGAAGTCACTTACACATTGTATATCGTGTTTATGCCAAGATATTCAATATATGTAGGGGTGTCAATGTTTGACCCAACCCACGAATATGGGTTTTTATAGGTTAAGGATGGGCCTTAGCAGGTTTGGGTCATAATTAGTCGACTCGAAAGCGACATGATAAGAAACTTGTCATAAGCAAGTCAACTCACATGACCCGCAATTGACACATTTGACACGTTATTTGTGTCAACTCGAAATGACCTGTTTAACACAACCCATTTAACTCGTATAACAAATAAATATTCATTTTATTTTAGATTTCTCAAATATCTTTTATATTCAACATATATTTTAAACTTAAAAATAAAATGGAGTAATTACAAAAACTTGCAAGTGATATAGTTGTAAGTTAAAACTTTCTTTGGTCGTGATAAGTCTATTGTTTGCACCAACTTTTTCAATATTGGTACTTAACGTTTGACGAGTTTTATGGATATTATATTTTTGTTGAACTATGTTATTTTAGGTTGAAGTGTATGCACTTCTTTTAGAGTGTAAAGAACTTATTTTTAGATCGATGTTAAATTTTTGCTGATCTATGTTATTTTGAATATGGGTTGAAGGCTTGAAGTGTATGCATTATTTTTAAAATGTAAAGAACTTATTTCTGTCTAGATGTTATAGTTTATATTAAGTGGGTTGAACCCATCTTTTTCTCTTCTCTTGCTAGGAGCATTTCCTCTACTGCCTAGTAGTTTTCTCGACCCCACCATGATGAGACTTCCATATGGTTAGGTTTGGGTTTCCTCACTGTTTACTTTATTTATTTTGTCCTTTGTTACTTGTAATGTCCACTATTAATTCACTGTTAATTTCTGCTAGTTATCTTTCCACTGTAAATTGCTCCTAGTTTTCTTGCTCTTGTCCACTGTTAATTCCTTCTAGTTTTCTTGTTTGTCTTTTCATTGTTAATTCCCTCTTCTTGTCTTGTTCTTTTGTTTTTCTAGTTATTCTTTTCTTTGTTATTTCCTTTTAGTGTTCTTGACAATCCGGTGTCTTTTCTAAGTCCATCATGGACTCAGATTTCATTGAACGTCTACAAAGGTTTAATTTGACGGAGGAAGAAGGTGAGGCCATTGTTGTCCATTCAGATCATAATGAGAAAATTCTTGAGGAATGTTCTCTCAATCTCATTGGTTGTTTCAACATGGCAAAACCCATCAAACTTCGGGCGGCAAAAAATCTTTTAAAAGGTGTATGGAAATTTGGTCAAGACTTGAAGATTATTGCTGTGGGAGAGGGGCTTATTCAGTTTAAATTCTCTTTGGAAAGCCAATTGGTATGGGTTATGAATAATGGTCCATGGAGTTTCGATAACCACCTTTTACTACTCCAGCGATGGGAAAAGGGGATGACGACTTTCTCTATTAATTTCTTACACATTCCTATATGGGTACAAGTATGGGGACTTCCTTTCGATCTTATAAATGAAGAGGCGAGTAGAGAGCAGGTTATCATAAACTGAATGTTAATAATAATAGAAACAGACCACCTAGCCCACCAAGAAGAAACAGGGAGGAGAATGATGGCAACCAAGATACCAATCCACCGCTGCAACCACCACATAGTTCAGAACCAAGGATCTCACAAGATAACACCGATGACCATGCAACAGTTATAGAGAATATTGGGCAACAGGTAACTGCTTTCACGGGTATGTGTGAGATTGAAGCCCAATTTCCTAATCCATCGAATGGTAGTTTTTTAAACCATGTTATCGTGGATTTAAATTGTGAAAGTGGGATAGAGAAGGACCCTGAAATTATTGGAGACAGCGTGATTAGTGTACCTATCTTGTATGAGAAGCAGAGTTTGGATGAAAATATGCCTCCTGCTAGTGAAGCCCTTGATGAGTTGGACTTAAACTCCCTATCACTTGATAAACAACAACAAGGTAAGCCACAAATATGTAAGTGGAGAAAAATTAAAAATCCTAAGGTTACGTCTAAGGCAGAAACAAAGCATGCTACCAGTGGGGTGGGAAACAAGCGTAGAAAAAAGGTGGAACCCAATGAAGACAAGAAACGTTCAAAGTTTTGGAATGATTCTTCAACAAGCACAAAAACCGAGGTTGAGATTCAGCCCAGCCGAGCACAATGAATATCTTAAACTGGAACTGTCGGGGGCTTGGAAATCTCTGTGCAGTCACTGTTCTTTCTCATTTGGTGAGGGAAAAAGCTCCCAAAATTTTGTTTCTCATGAAAACAAAACAAACAGTAGATGAGATAAGAAGAATTCAAGCTAACCTACAATATCAATCAATGCTTACAGTCCCACGTATTCAGAGAGCTGGTGGTTTAGCTTGAATTAGGAAGCAAGCAGTTGATCTACATGTTCAGACCTATTCCCTCAATCATATTGATGCATATGTTATGACTGATCCGAATTCACCATGGAAAATTACTAGCTTTTATGGCAGACCGGAGGAACATCATAAACATGAATCTTGGGGATATTTGAGAAATCTGCATTGTAGAAGTTCATTACCATGGCTGTGTAGTGCTGATTATAATGAGATTTTAACCTCTGCTAAGAAATAAGGGAGAATACCAAAGCCAAACCGATTAATGGAGCAATTCAGGACTGTTTTACTGTAGTGTGGCTTAGTTGATCTTGGCTTCTATGGGAATATATTCACATGACAGAATGGATGTCCAAGAGAAGCTTTCGTTCAAGAGAGTCTAGACAAAGCATGTGCTACAATCGAATGGAAGGCTTTGTTTGCACATAGCAAGCTTACACACCTTCAAGCATCATATTCTGATCATGACCCAATAATGCTCACAACCAATGTTGATACACAAGAAGCACCCCAAAAAAAAAAATACCCAAGAGATTTGAAGAAAAGTGAGCAACGCATTCAGAATGTGAGGGAATTATTCATGAAGCTTGGAATGGTGCAATAACCACGAGTAGCCCAATGTACTGATTATTTGAAAAAATTAAAAAGTGTTGTATGTCTTTGGTGGGATGGAGTAGATAATTAGAAAACTCGAAGATAAAGATAGAAGAGAAAAAAATTGGAGTTAGAGAATCTTACATTGATGAATAATGCAGATAGTCTTGAAGTGATCTCGAAAGTGAAGGATGAGATAAATGCTTTATTATTACAGGAGGAATTATTTTGGAGGCAGAGATCTAGATCAATTTGGTTACTCACAAGGGATAAGAACACAAATTAGTTTCAATAGAGAGCAAGCCAGAGACATAGAAAAAAAATCCCATTTCAGGCTTTTTGGATGACCAGGGTAGATGGTGCAATACCGAGGATGAGGTTGCAAGTGCGGCTGAAAAATACTTCAAAAATTTATTTACTTCTACTACTCTGGCTAATCTGAATCTTGTTCTAGACTCAGTTGATAGAATGATTACTCCTAATATGAACCAAACACTACTTCAATCGTATACACCTGATGAGGTAAAGCGGGCTCTTTTTCACATGCACCACATCCAAATCACTCGAGCCAGATGGTATGTCTCCATTCTTTTTCCAAAAATATTGGCACATTATAGGCAATGATGTAACTGATGCAGTGTTGTCTGTTTTGAATTTGGGTCATATGCTCCATAAGATGAATTACACACATATTGTTCTAATACCCAAGAAGGATGATCCAAAAAATGTCTCTAACTATTGACCTATCAGTTTAGGCAATGTTGTATCTAGAATTGTCTTAAAAGTCTTAGCAAATCGGCTAAAACTTATCTTGCCCAATCTAATATCAAGCTCAAAAAGTGCTTTTGTTCCTAACCGGCTTGATGAATCCTGTGATATTAGTGGGCTGAAAGTCTCGGACGTTGATGATTTAGTGACTGAGTCCTGAGAAAACAAACACAGAATCAAAGGAGACCGGTGGAAGCCGGCCAAAAATCCTCCGATTGCAAAGTTAGTTTTTTCTTTTATAATTCCAAGTAATTGGAAGTCTCAAAATGCCTTACCCTCTCCTTGGTGATCATTTATATAGCATGTGGGGAACGGTTATTTATTTGGTAACGTTCCTATTGTTGAGGAATGCGAAAAATTCGGGGGTAACTTCCATAACTGCTATGGAAGTTAAATTATTTGTGTCTGCATTCTACAACCCTTGGTTTAGCTTTAAATGGTCTGACTTCTCGCATGCCTGATAGAAATTTGAGTCGTCTAAGACTCAACATGCTCAAGACATAACAACTTCGTCCGTGTTCCAAGGACGGACGGACGAGCATGTTCCTAAGTCCGTATTTTCTTTAGACGACATATAAGGATGAGACATGCTTTGTGGATTTTTATTAACACATCAGTTGCCCCTTCATCCATATGGGTCGTCCAAGGGAAAGGGGTAACTTAATGTTTATTTAAATGCGTGTATCTGGTGTTATTAGGTTGATGTGCCAGTGTCACCATTTCATTGGCGATAAGTCTCGTCGATTCATTCTTTCGAGGCGGACGCCACGTGTCACCTCCTGATTGGTTGTGTCGTTTTATATGTCTAGGTCATCTGCCTATAAATAGAGGAATTCCTCCACTACCCTTCACATTTCTGCGATTTTTCCTTCCTTGACATTCCTCGTCTAGGAGTTTCCTCGCGTCCATAGCCTTCGTCCATCTTAGAGCCAGGTATTCCTTTTTCTCTCGTCTTTTAGGTTTCTATTTGCTCTTTTCAAAAATGTCGTCTAGTGATAGTTTAGAGAAAGCCATAGACGAGTATCAAGATGAAAGTAGTTACAATAGAGTTCTACTGGTTCTAGTGGTTCTAGTGATAGTAGTGGGGGAAACTCCACGGACGAGGAATACGTTTCTGGCATCCTAGATTTCCAATAGATGTAGTTCAGGAACGACTTAGGGAGGGGTAGCCTCTGGAGTTTAGGCTGGCACTTCGACGAGTGTTCTTCCGTCCAGTCCTTTGGACGAGGAGAAACTGTCTATATTGTGCAGTTGGTATCAATTCCAAAACCGACGAACAAAGGCTTAATAATCTCAAAAAGTGGTATCAGATTCCAAACGAGCTTAACCCAGGTTGGCCGTCCGTGGAGAGTGGTGTTGCAATCCCTGTTTTGGGATAGGCATCTATGAGGCCTATTTTTTAGGTGGGTTAAGATTTCATTAAATGCTTTTGCCAGGGAACTACTTACCAAATTAGGTTTGGCAGTGTGCCAATTCAACTCTAATGCATGGAGATTAATAATCTCCATGCAAATTTTGTGGAGGGAAGTGTTTGAGAAGATCGTCTTATCACTGTGGACGAGTTTCTTTTCTGTTATAAACCCTCGGAAATTAGTCAATCTTTAGGTTTTTATCAATTCACAGCAAGGGTGCAAATTGTAGGCTAATAAATTCTCTAGCCTCATCTAACAGAAATCGGAAAGACCGAGTTTATCTTCGTCTCTGGGTTCTGGGTGGAAATCCTGTGGACGTGGCTAAAGATCCTTTTGCCCCCTATGCTGGGACTTAGGAAACCTACTCCTGAAGTATTCCCTTATCCTTTCTTTCTTTCTTCATTTTTCTTCTTCTTCTTCCTTTTTATCTTTCTGTTGCTTGTTTTATAGCCGCTGGGCATCCTTCCTTGAGTAAGTTTCATCGTGACCGCGTCCACAGGGCCCGTCTTCACGTCAATAAGGATTTCCACTCCTTGGTTAACCTTAGGAGTCTTGCCAAGTGGAGACTGGTCCTGAACCTTGGACGAGGCTATTGCACACGAAGTTACAATCCATAAGCATAAGTTTTATACTTTTTCTTTCTTCCCCTTTTCCCCCCTTTTTTTTAAAATTTTTTTTTTTATTTATATTGCTTTTCAAGAATGGCAACCCTAAAAGAAAACAAAGGGAAAGAAACTATGGACGAGGGGGTCGTCTCTATTGCAGGTGAGAAGAGGAAGCCTTTATCAAAGAATCTGGACTTGGTAATCTTCCCAGTCGTCAATTAATTATTGAATGCTCATAGTCACACACTTTAATTATCGCTATTTAAACACATGTGATAAGTGGTTATTAGATTACTTTTTATTAATTACTAGTGGTGGACCCTTAATGTATAAGCGGTGTAATCAAATCACAAGTTGAGACTTATGCAAATTGTTGCAAAGTGTGTGGTCCCATGAATAACTCAATGTTTTCTCTTCTTCTCATGAAATAATAATATTATTAATTAAATTTATGAGTTAAAATATATCATTTATGTGATTCTCCAAAAAAAAAATCTAAGTTTAAATTTATGGTATAAGATCTATAATTTATGTGATAGAATAGAGCATTACTCTTGGGTAATTGAATGATTTTCTTTTACAATGCATGAAAAAGTTCAATAAAATTATATGTTCTATTATGTTATTTTTTTAAATATGAAATTTGATAATTATGAATGTTATTAATGTGTATTTATTATGGTTGTGTACAATAAGAAACTATTTATTCTGCCATTTAAAAAATGTATGATATGACAATTTTAAAGCGGGGTATATGAAAGATTTTAAAGGAATCCTTATATAATTTAAAACCAATTAAAAATATACATTAAATAATAACAAAAAAATTAATACGGGCATTAAAAATTTTATGTGGAAATATTAAATATTCAATAGGGAAAATTATATTTTAAACATTATGAATCATAAAAGGTTTCCAATCTTCTACTTATATATATATATTATATATATATATATATATGTTATAAATTAAACTTTATACTTAAAGGCGGAGTGTGAGTATTCATGTATTGGATCTTAGTACAAATTGTATTCCAAAATTTCCAATCCATTTGAAGGCCATATTAGATTGGCCAAAATTCTAATTGGTTGGTTGCAGTGATTCCTAAGATTTTGAAGAAACTTAAATCCACCATGTTTTTAAGGAGACCTTGCTCCAACTAGTCCTAGGTTAGTAGGAGCTCTCTTATGGTGCATTTGGATGGCATGATTTGAGCATTTGAATTGGATTTTAGTGATTAAAATAAAATACTTTTAATTGAAATAACACCTAATTAAAATCAATGTATTTGAAATCAAGGTGTTTCAAATATGTTAATTTAAAATCTAACTCAAAATTCAAATCCAAGTTTCCAAGCGCAATCTTAAAATTTTGTTCCACAAAAAATTCGCGGGGTATCCATTTAACCAAAACTCAAGGTGATCATTCCTTTGTAAAGAGCTGGAGCTAGGGACTAGGGTAGGCTAAGAAGAAATTTTCTTTTGCAAGTTTGTTTATTTGAAAGGCTATTTAGTTTTTGTTCCAGCCTAAAAATGTAGCAATATGAGCTATTCAAATTAGGTATCAAGGATGGCTTAGTGGTTTTAATGGATGTTAAGTTTTTGTAAATCCATTTGTATATGAACAGTACACTTGAAAGAAATCTTACTGGAAATGATAGTATAAGTGTTTGTGGAGTGTAGTGGATAAGGGCCGGAATTCAAATATCCAAAAGGGTTTCACATACACATATACACTTAAATTAGACTAAAGTAGAATTTCTATATTATATATAATAATAATAATAATAATAATAATAATAATAAAATAATAATAATAAAACTCTTGGCATCTAGGATAAAGCCTTAAGGTGGATGAGTACTCTAGAGCAAACATTAGACTTCTGGATGGGTTTTTGTCAATTCAACTAATAAAGCTTTATTATCGTTAGATAATATATGTAGAGAGGGAAAATTCCCTACCTATCATAAGCTGACACGTCAAGCTATCATGTTCACAAAATACAGCCAATTACAAAGCGCCACGTATTGCTGCTAGGTTTGCTATCACTACTCAGAAACCAACAGAAATTTGCCAAGTGTCATGCAAAATCCAATCACGCATCAGCACGTGTAAGCGATGATATAAGCAGACCAATCAGGCTATGACATGTGTCACCAATCAGATTCTGCCATGTGTCGCTCATCCACCCCCAAATTCCTATAAATAGAAGTCTTCCTAAGACATTTAAAAGGACACCAAGCCATCTGAACCACAAGCAGCATCAGAGAAGATTCAGAAGCATTTAGAAGTACAAAAGCTCTGCAAGAATCAAGCCTTAAAGTCTTCAAGAACTTCAAGAACTTCAACCCCAAAATCGAAAAACATTCGAAGCAGAATCATCCAAACTATCTGCTTAGATCCTAAAGTTTGCAGGATATCAAGCTCAAAAGCCTCTAGAAACATCAACAAATCACAAATCAGTGAAACACTACGGATTCAAGCTCTTAAGACCCTGAAGAACTTCCACCACAAACCTTCAAAGACGAAGAACACACGAAGAACACGAAGAACGTGAAGAACAAAGGATTTCTAACAAGCTTATAGCTAGAGATTCATTGTAATTCCATTTCAACAATCTTCGATCCATCCCTCAGCCAAATTGAATGATATTTTGGGTTCAAGTCAAAATCACATTACCACAAATCCCATCAATAAGTCTTGCAAAGAGATCGAATCAGAGGATCACTCTTTTGTAATTTCAGAGAATTGTATCATACAATCATCAATACAAATCTGCATTTGTGAAACTATTTTACTTGTTTGATTTACTTCAAACTAGAAATTTAGTTGTCTACAATACATATAATGTTTGATTCCTGTTTACACAAAATTTTAATTGATATATTAACTTAATAATAAAGAGCAATAATTAAGAGTAAATACCATAAGTGGAATCCTATCATGCGCGCATTTTCCAAATTCCATAATCTAAAAGAAAAAAAAATAGGAGAAAAATGTATCCTCCATATTTAAATAACTACAATAAATTTGTGTGCCAAATTAATAAATTAGAATTCACAAATGTGTGTTTTTTTAAGTGTATTACATTTCATCATAATTAAATATTTACTATTATTTAATTTGTGTCTTTTTTTTTTTTCTGATATATTTAATTTGTGTCCTTACTCCTTAGCCACTCTTTAACGTGACCCAAATTTATAATATCGCTATTACCACTGCATTGATCTTGGTAGTTGGTAATAACTTCTAGCTAGGCATGTGACATTGTGACAAATTGACAATCCACTGCGCATTGGAAAATCTGCAACATCAGTGATCAAAGTTCTCCATTTTTATCGAAAATATGAAACAAAAGAAAGAAAAAGAGGAACTCTAATGTTTGCTTATGGTCCAGCGAGCCTGAGGCTTTAAGACACGTTTGGTTTGGTTAGTCGGCTAAAATTCGGCGGCATGTTGGGTTCATGAACATGCGTGTGTGTAACTCTCGGCATCTAGGATAAAGCCTTAAGTTAGAGGAGTACTCTTGAGCAAACCTTAGACTTTTGGATTATTTTCAGTAAATTCAACTAATAAAGCTTTTTTTTGTTTGATATAAATATAATATTTGATTACATAAAATTTAATTGATATATTGACTTAATAATAAAAAGTAATAATTAAAAGTAAACACCTTTTTTTTTTAATGAGAAACAAAAAAATAGTAAACCCATAAGTTGAAAACTTTATCATATTTTACAACCAAAAAAAATCTCAGATGGAATCCTATCGTGGGAGCATTTTCCAAATTCCATAATCTAAAAGGAAAAAAAAAATAGGAGGAAAATATATCCTCCATATATAATAACTATAATAAATTTGTGTGCCCAAATTAATAAATTAGAATTTACAAATGTGTTCTTTTAAAAAGTGCATTACATTTCATCATAATTAAATATTTACTATTATTTACTTTGTGTCTTTTCTTTTTGGATATATTTAATTTGTGTCCTTAGCCACTTTTTAACGTGACCCAAATTTATAATATCGCTATCACCACTGCGCACTGGAAATTGACAACCCACTGCGCATTGGAAATTCTGCAACATCAGTGATCAAAGTCCTCCATTTTTATCGAAAATATGAAACAACAGAAAGAAAAAGAGGAACTCTGATGTTTGCTTATGGTGCCGGGAGCCTGAGACTTTAAGACACGTTTGGTTTGGTTAGTCGGCTAAAATTCGGCGGCATGTTGGGTCCATGAACATGCGTGTGTGCATGTAAGAGAGAGCGTGCTTTTTCTTTTTTTCAAGTTCTTAGAAATCTTTTCTTTTATCATTTTTAAGGACTTGTGAAGGAGAAGGGGAATTTTGCTTTGTCTTGTATAGAAAAGATTAGATCTAGGGCCTATAGTACATTTCCCACCAACAAACCTAATCAGCATATTTACAAATCTAATGTCAATTACTTTATCTAATCTTCATTTTCAAGATTTTTTTTTTTTTAAATTGTGCATAAATTATTTCTTAATTATTGGTAGTTCCCATATTCCTCTCTTACACGTACGGTCTATGAGAGGGAAAGCTGAAAGCTGAAAGGAGGTGAGGTATGTAGCATTGTTCAATGGATGTAAAAATAGCATCTTCCTCAAATTTCATCATTTTTTTGGTTTAATTTTGTCTCAAGATTGCCTTTTTTTTTTTTTTGGTAAAAGAGAAATTTATTCAATACTAAGAAGACCCAAGTCATGAAGGAATGTGCACCCCATTCACATAAGATTTCCCTTTATTGGGTAACTTGTCTCATTTTGTAATTTTGTCTAATCCTAATGTCTAATCTAAGTTTATCATTTTGTAATTTGAATAATTTCAGAATGAATCCAAGTTTTTTTAAATTCGGGAGGTGATGTTTGGAATTTGGCGAAACTTTTATTTGAAGTGTTTACAAATGCCAACTATTTTTTTTTTTTTTGAAAAGACCAATGCCAACTATTTTAACCTCAAATGATTCTGCCCATTTTTCATTTTTTAACACAACAAAATCAAAACAGACATGCGCGTGACGAAGCAAATAGCTTATACAAAACTCCACAATCTCCTTTTGACAGAACATTAATCTATTTTTCAGATCCTAAAAACCTGATAGAGATGGATTGAGGTCAGGTGTATTGCACCTATATAATTAGTATAGATGATTGAGATTTAAAATTGTAAAAAAGTAATTTAAAAAAAAATGTGAGGGACTCGGTTGAATTGCACCGCATGATATGTTTGGCCGACAAAATGATTGGCTCAGGTTGTGGCACAAATTTTAATGTATATTCGATTTTGGAAGCATGTATTTCAATGGCACATTGGTAGCGTTAGTGCGGCTGCAAAATTCAGTATAAAAAAGAAGCGTGTAAGACTTGGCTCGACTGAACTGGAGGTAGCCGAGTCCAAAGGAAGCAAAGTAGTAACAAATATATACTTCTTCCGTCCTAATTTGTTTGTTCTATTTGAAAAGTCAAATTTTTTAAGAGAATATTATTTATTATCTTGTCTACTTTATTAAAATGTATAAGTTTACAAAACTACCAATTAGATTGATTTTTTAAATATTTATTAGTTTTATTTTCAAATAGTTTTGAAAATAAAATAGGAGTATAATAAGAACATTAGTAAATTAATAGTTTTATTTTTAGAAATAAGACAATATTTTAGGACATTTCAAAATAAAATAAAGGACAAACAAATTGAGACGAAAGAAGTATGTGTTTTATTATTGTAAGGTAAAATTAATAGACAACACTTCTCCAAAAAAAAAAATATCTATATATATATATACATATAATATTATCTTTTTCAAGAATAATTAAATCAAAACAATTACATAATTTTGTTTATTTTTGAGAATCAGCAACTGAATGTTTGGTGGACAAGATAAGGCCCTGTTTGGATTGTGAGTGATTGATATCTCATTACTCATCACCCAAAATCATCACTCAAAACTCATCACCCTATAACTCTTTTTTATTACTTGAAAATTCCCAACTTATATCCAGCTCTGTTTGGCCCTTAAACTCAGATGAGTTTTCATTCTAAAAACTCAAAAATCTCAACTTTTTTGGGATCCACGAACTGACTTGGTGTAATAGAAACAGAACATCAAACCTAGCACCCAACTGAAAAAAAAAAAAAAAAAAAAAAAAAAAAAAAAAAAACCATCACCATACAAATCACAAAACATCAAACCAATCCACCATAGCAGATCCGGCCATTCACACCACCAACACCTTCAACACCACAACAAATTACACTATAAAGCTTAGAAAGAACTAAAAGAGGAAAAAGAGAAGAGAAAAGATCGTGAAAAGTGAAAAAAAGAAGAAGAAGAAGAAGAAGAAGAAGAGAATAGAGAAACCAAGCCCTGACCTAGCGTGAAAAAAAAAAAAAAAAAAAGAAGAAGAAGAAGAAGAAGAATACAACGAGATGATGATGAAGAGTACAGAAAATCAAAGAACAAAGAAAAAAGAAGAAGAGTGGTATGATGAGAGAGGAGAGAGGCACGTGAGTAGTGTAGCTATTGGTGGAGTGTTGAAGAGAGAAAAAGGTTTGAGGTGGATTTGACTACTCTCTATTGTGGGCCCATGTGTTTCTCAAGAAATTACCAAACTACCACCATTACTCAGTTTCCATAACTCAAAAACACCAAAAACGTATTTCCAGTTTCCATTACTTATCACTCAATTTAGTGAGAACTGAGTGACGAAAACAAAAACTTAGAACAAATCCAAACAAGTGTTATTGCCGTGAGACCCATCAGTTTTGAGTTATGAGTGATGAAAACTCAGTGATGAGTGATGAAAACAACCAAATCCAAATAGCCCCTAACATTAACAACTTTGGTTGATAATGTAGAATGCTTGGCAGCTACTCGAGCTCTTTGCTTTGCTAGAGACTGTGGGCTTACCTCTATTATATTGGAGAGAGTGATTCTAAGACAGTGAACAAAGCCCTCAGAAGCAAAAACGACTCTTTCACCTCATATAGTCACCTAGTAGGCAAAGTCAAGATACTTGCGGAGGCCTTTTTTGATATTGCTTTCTCCCATACACGTAGATAGGGCAACTTTGTAGTTCACAATATAGCAAGATATGCTAGAAATGTTAGCGGTTTATCGGTGTGGATGGAGGATGTCCTTCCACACCTTAATTTGGTTACTTTAGCTAATTTTGGTTGAGTTTTATGAATAATATTTGCAACTTTCTTCTTAAAAATATCTATATATATATATATATATTTTTTTTTTAATTAGAACCAAAAATTATGTATTTGAATTTAATTGGGAAGCTTACTCTATTGCACCTGAAATACTATGTTTTACTCAAAAGAAATTATTTGACAAAGATCAATTAATGAGACTACCTTACAAGTTTGTCAAGATTTTTAATTTTTTAAAAAGATTTCCAATCGTAATTAGTAATGTAGTATACTGTTAAAAATTTATAATTTCCTTCCTTATTTAACTAAAATCATCCACCCCCACCCCCTCCCAATTTTAATTACCAATGAATTGAAGTGCGCGCAAATGATAGTTAGTAGTTATGGCATTTTTTGTAGTGTCTTCCATCTCATGTACACCAGGTTATTACTGAGAGGAATTCCTTGGAGGAGGCCCCAAGATATTGGATATTATGGATATCATGAAACCTTAGGAACCACTAAGCTAGCCAACCCTTGAGGTTAGTGTCCAATTTTTATAATTCAAACAACATCCCCCCCCCCCCCCCCCCCCCAAAAAAAAACCCATCTTTCTAAAGAAAAGAAAACAATCAATATTTACATACACAGAGAAAACTATGAAAATCTAGAGTTCTATTATTCGTTGCTCTCTTACAAAAGTGTGTATGGAAATATATAGTAAGAGTTGTCTTATAAGAAGACAAACCAAAAGATAAGGATGAAATGCTAAAGAAAATATGTATCCTTTCTTATGAAATGGTCATTTACAAATTTTACTACGTATAAACAATTGTCTTACCTTATCTTATCTAACTTTTGACTATATTTGTTTCTCAAAAAAAAAAAAAAAAAAAAACTTTTGACTATATACAATTCATGTCGTGACACTTTCAAAGCTACCAAATTTTGGCACTCATTGATAACAAAAGTTAGTCACTTAAAAAAGTGTAATTTCTTTTGATTTTGTCAATAATCCTACTTATAGAAAATGGAGGAATTCTACTAGGTTTATAAAGATTTAAAACGAGCCGTAAAGCATTGTATTATATCAACAACAACAACAAAAATAATGAAAGAGGGAAACTAAATCTCATACACAAAAATAAGTAATGTTTCTCAATCACAACTCCTTTCTTAGAGGGAAACTAAAAAATTCCCTTCCCTCTATCCATGTTTATGTGTATGAGTTTAACTATCAAAAGAAATTAAGTGGGTAAGTTTCCATATTGAGAAAAAAGAGTGATGTGTGCGAGTTTAAAGCCTTGCACTACACATTCAATAGTTAGGCTCTAAATTCTTATATGTATAAGCGAGAGAGATACCAAAAAAAAAAAAAAAAATTTTTTTTTTTTTTTTTTTTTTTTTTGTTCAAGTTTTTAAAGAACCAAAATGGAGACCAGTTCTCAGTTTTTACCAATTTTTTTTTTTTTTAATTTTCCAATTTTAACAGGACCAATTTTGGATATGTTTAAATTGACCAATCTAGTCCAATTTTTAAAACAATGCTATTACTATATGGAAGTTATTTTATTATTCTTTTAGATAAATTATATTTCAAATCTTATATTTTAGGGGTGAGTTTAAATTAAACCTATAATTTAAAAATATTTCAAATTAAATCATGAAGAAAAAAACCATTATGAATCAATTTTATAGTTTCATTATAAACTAAACTTTTGATTTTATGCAATTAATTTGGGAGTTTAAAAATAATTTTTTTTATTGAAAAATTGATTTGAAATTAATGAAACTATAAAAAATTTTATTTGTAACATTTTAATTTTATGGTTTAATTTGATATTTTTGAAACTATTAATTTTAAATTGAATTGTACACAAATATAGAGTTCAAAATATAATTTATAATTTTTGTTCTTAATTTCAATATAAAATATATATATCTATCACGCTCCAAGGATAATCATGCTAGTATCTTTTTACTTTTGCAACAACTAGTATCAATAGATTTTTATTTCTTGGAAATTTTCAAAAATATTTCAAATTTTAGGATACATTTGATACACTGAATGTGGATTACAATAGGAATTGTAATATTTATTACTAGGAATAAAATGTATTGTAATGTAATAACTAAACATATTCATAAGTTTTTATAATAAAACAAGATTTATTTTAAGAAATATCTTACTCATACAATTATACCTCCTTAAAAATTGTTATTTTTTAAATTTAAAAGAGATATGTGTTATTTTTTATGATTTTTATTTTTATAGTTGTTAGATGTGTATGAAAAGTTTGTTTATTTGGAAATATATTAAGTTTTGAAATTATTAAGGAATAGTTAATACAACTCTTTTAAAGAGAAATAGTTATTCTTCATTTTGAAGAATAGCTATTTAACCACCGCACACATTTGGTGTTATAGTCACTCCACAAATATAAGTGCTTGTGGGGTGTGGAGGCCAAAGGCCGGTGTTCAAGTCTTTAGGAGTGAGGTTCACACATATATACATTTAGATTAAGTTAGACTAGAAATTCTATCTTGTAAAAAAAAAAATAGCTATTTATAAGGAATAACTATTCCTTATAATAAAAATATAACCAAAATAAATAATAATTAAACCATAGGAGAATAACTATTATATTATAATACCTATTACAGTTTATTAAACATGCCCTTACTGCATAAAAACTTACAAATTGATATTGACAATGTTCCATTAACACATCTAATAAATAAATATTTAAAATATTTTTTTTTTGATTCAAGTGTCAAGACACATCAATTTGAAAGATTATATATATAAAATAAAATGAGTTCAAATTTGGTAATGATGAAATGTAAAACTCATGTTTTACATCATTTAATAAGAGATTATCAAATAAGATTTTTACTTAAAATTCAATGCATTTTATGACACCTGATAACATCTTAATAAACTTTAAATTTGATTGGATTTATAAATGAATATTAGAATTGATTGGGTGTAATTGTATTTATTTTTAAAAAAGTGATAAGATAATATGATATGTTAGAATTGAGAGATGTAAAACTTAAATTTTACAACCACATCCATATAAAATTTAATCTCTAATAAAATATGTAACATAGGGAACTTAATCCCTAATAAAATATGTAATGTAAGGAACATGACTTTGGTTCTTTGGCTTTAGGTTCGAGAAGTGCGGCCGTAAAAGTCACTTTGTGTTTGTACGAAACATATGTTTTTTGCGTTTTTACATTTTTTTTTTTTTTTTCATTTTTTAACCTTCTGTTCCAGGTTAAGGATAAGAATTCCCATCTGTTGCATGGGCCAGCCCTTGTCTCTTTGCTCGATCTTCCTGTTCCCCCAACTAGGGAAAGAATCGAAGTGAGCTAAATCCAATATTTAAGTACAATTTGCGTGCTTGAAAGTAATTTCAAAGTGCACATTTCCATGCTTTTACGTATGATGTGACAATGAGAGTAGTAGGAGTAGCTGTAGACACTTTTGGCCGACCTTTGTTGATACTTTTAGTCGTATTGGTACTTTTTAGTCGTACTTTGACATGTTTTCCACGTTTTCAATATTGAGAAATACATAGCACACAAATAGTGCTTTCAGAAAAACATGCGATTCACAGTAAAAAAAAAAAAAGAAAAAATGAAGAAGAAGAAAACAATGCGATCGTTGTTTGAAATAGTGAGATATTGCTGTATACTATATGGTCCATTTACAAGTTGAGCAGTTTAAAAATGGGCTCGAGGTTGACAATTAACGACGCTAGCTAGTTGAGTACGATGTCGATGGGTACCCTTTTTGTTTTTTATAGAATGTCGATGGGTAGACTTTGAAGGCTCTAAAGTGGTCCTTTGATATATGTTAGACCAACTTAATCGGATCTTAACACAATTCCCATGTGTTCTGTGAGGAAGGTATTTAGTATCAAATATGGTATTTAAATTGGAGATATATTTGCAAAATATAATTATCCTATTAATAAATGAAAGACATATATTAATGAGTAGTTATTTTTACACACACACATATATATATATAATTTGTTTAGTAAATTTTGATACAAATAACATAGTGTATATAATATTTAGATGGGTGTTTGAATGCACTCGTTAAAAAAAAAAAAAAAAAAAAATCAAATGGTCCTACTACTTTGAGAAATAGCAAAAAGTAAATAAATAATGAAATACGTTTTCAGTGAGAAATAATTAAGCGGGCCATACTGCATTGAAAAAGTAACAAAAGCTAATAAACAAATATATATATATATATATATATTTTGATGAGAACAAATATCTTATTAATTGAATGTTATGTGCCTTTCCAAAAAAGTTTATCGATTGTAATAAACAAATCAACCTTAATCAATGTACTATTGCTCTCGTTAACTGAATCAAATTTTAAATGATGTGATCCTGTATATACTATCAGATTAAAAATTATAAAAAAAAAAAAAAAATCATGAAATGGACTCTCCCCGCTTCTAGTCCTATTCAATCTCATATAGAAAGTCTATTTGTCTTAACTTGTGCTTGTGCGGTACACTTTTTTTTATGAATGTTTGGTGAGGGTTTGGATACAGAGGCACGGCGCGTTTCCTTTCTGCGTTTTCTCCCTTTTTTTTTTTTTTTTTTTCCTGCCGCAGCTGTTGACTTTGGGGGACAAAATTCACTGTTCACATACTGTTCACGCACTGTTCACGTAATATTTAATATTAAAAGTGGGTCCCACAACACTATTCACACATTTAAAAATTATTTTGCTACAGTGTTTTCAGTAACAATCAGTTTTTAGCAACTTTCAGCAACAATAAGTGCTATCCAAACGGACCCTTGGTGTAGTTTATTTTTCATCCTTTTAAAAATGTATTTTTTTGAAATAAATGTTTCTTCAAAAAATGAATTTAATAAAACTATATTTTGAAAAAGTGTAGTTTGAAATTATTACTTTATTATAAGTTAGTTTATTTAACTTAGGACTAAGTTTAGCTACAAAATTGGTTGTAGTTTTAGGTTACAAACTTATTCAATATCTTTTTATTAAAAGTGAATTTTAACAAATCCACTATTGAATTACTTATTTTTCTTATATTCTCCATACTTGCAAAATTTCTATAAAATTAAAGATTAATAACTATGTTATCAATAAATTGTTTAAATTGCAAGTTTTTGTAATTTAAAATTATACATAAAATATAAGCTTATAGAACATATAGTAAATAATATCTGATTGATAAAAAATTTGACATGTATATTAAAAGCGTAAAGAATATACAATTTAACAGTTAGATTTTCAGAATATGTAATAATGTCTATTTTATTGAGTAAGGTTATAGTCTTAGGCTCAATATCTTTTTATTAAAGGTGAATTTTGACAAATTCACCATTGAATTACATCTTTTTTTTTTTCCCATACTTGCAAAATTTCTATAAAATTAAAGATCAATAGTTATGTTATCAATAAATTGTTTAAATTGCAAGTTTTTGTAATTTAAAATTATACATAAATTATAAGCTTAAAGAACATATAGTAAATAATATTTGATTGGCATAAAATTTAATAAGTGTATTAAGAGCGTAAAGAACATGAAATTCAATGGTTAGATTTTCAAAATATGTTGTAATATCTATTTTATTGAGTAAGGTTGTAGCCTTAGGCTACAACCAAATTTGTAACTAAACTTTGTTCTTTAATTTATTCGGTTTACATATATTTTATTTTTAAAATCTCATATTTTTTAGATAAAAGTTATTTTTAATGAATTTTATTTTTAATCTAAATAAGCCAGTGAAAGGCAAAAAATAACTCATCAAAACACACTTTATAGTCTTGATGCATGATAATTTTCTTATCGTTAGCAATAGAAAAAACCACGCTGTATTACATGCAATTAGGGGTTAGTGGGTGACTTGGACTTTTTTTTTTTTAATTTATTTTAATAGAGTTTCAACCTATGGTATCCGCTCCTAGTGATAGCTCTTTATCATCAGAGAAAGAAATCAATCAGTTTTTGGTGTAGGTAAGGATTGAACCCCAGATCTTTTATTCAACTATCACTTGGATTTGAATGAAAGTTGTATTTCAATTTTTGTTATACATATGTTTCATTTGTTTTATATATATATATATATATAGTCCATGTAGGCATAGTGGTAACGAAAGTGGTAGTTTTGGATGTGGCAAAGATGGTGTGGCAGAGGAAGTATTGGTGGTGGTGACAACAATGATAGAAGTGACTATGGTGTGATGGCACAATAATGGTTGTGGTGGTGTGTTAAGAATAATAGTGATTTTGAGGATACTGATGGTAACGGCAGTGGGAGCACAAAAGAATGGAGGGAGTGAAAGCATAATGGAATAGTAGAAAATGTTTCCCACTTTTCATTGATTTTTGTTTTTAGCAATACCAAATTATATATATATATATATATAATATTTTTTTTATTGGATGTGAATTTTAACAAATCAACCATTAAATTACATTATCTTCGCATATTTTCCTTACTTGCCAAATTTCAGGACAATAAAAGATTAATAACTAGGTCATCAATTAAATATTTAGAGTGCAAGTTTTTATAATTTAAAATTATGATGAAATATGGGAATTGGATCAAATAGTAAATAATATTCGATTAACATGAAATTTGGTATACGTTTTAAGAATATAGAGAATATATGAATATGTAATCCAATAATTGGATTTTCAAATTATTTATTCATTAAAAGTTATTAGGTAATATAATATATATAAGGAGAAATTACATTTTATCACTCTAAACTATACTCCTGATTACACTTTGTACCCTAAACTTTTCAAATGCACATTTTGCACTCTAAACTATATGGTTCTTGTTACACTTTGCACTTTGGCATTAAGTTTACAGTTAACTTGGATGGAAAAATAGAGCACCACGTGAAGATACCTAATTGATTATTTTTTCAATACTTTAAAAATAATAAATAAATTACACTTTATTACCATAAACTATACTCCTAATTACACTTTGGATTTTAAACTTTGAATTTTCAACTAAGTTAGCAGCAAATTTAATGTTAAGGTGCAAACTGCAAAGTATAATAAAAGTCATAGTTTATAGTGCAAAAAATGTATTCAAAAATTGTAGGGTGCAAAGTGTATAAGATAGAGTATAGTTTAGGGAGGTAAATTGTAATTTTTCCAATATATATATAAAGTTGTGTGTAAGTTTTTATTTTTCTGTGTATGGGGTTTTATATCCCTTCTATTTCAAAACTCTTTTTTGACTAAAAAGAAACGGATAGGGTTCCTTTGACAAACCACGAGTAGACTTAGGCGGCTTCTTTATTTGTTGTTGGGCCATCTATTGTCTGGCCCATTGAGAGAGGCATATGAGGGTGAAATTAGCATGGAAAATCTTTATAGAAAAGTTCATGTACTTTTACTTGTCTTCGGAAGGAATTATACTGAAATGTGGAGGCAGTTGAGTTAAAGGTGTCCGCTTCTTTTGAAAAATTGTACAAATTTTATAACGTCACGTTTTTCATGTTTAACATGAGGCAATTGCCATCGTCCTCATTTTGACGTTTCACTACTAAGTCTTACACCTTCATTTACCACATAACCACATTCACAGCATATTTGAAAACTAAAAGTAGCGGATTTTGAGGGCTGTGTTTGGTATGGTTTTCTAGAAGCCAGCTTTCAATTTGGCATTTGATAAGTAACCAAGTTGACAATAAAAACTCATTTTGATTATTAAAATAGAAATCTAAGAAGATAGAAATCTAGAAAGGTTAGAATGGCGAAAATATAATATATATATATATATATAATTTTCTCTCATATAAATTTGATAAAGATGATAGAATATGTGATTTGAATTAATATAATATTATACTCTTATTACATAAAAAGAGATAATAGAGAAAATTAAAATTATAAGAAATAAAACAGTAAATTTCATGTACAAAACAATCCCTCTTCACTTTTTCCTCCTAGTTTGGAAGGATAGTTTTTGGTGGGCATGGATGAAAAATTCCATCCACTCACTTTTCCATCATTCTTCATTTTCATCACACCAAATAATAGAAAACTCTCATTTTTCATCATTTTATTTTTCCACCTAGACAAATAGACTATAAGGATTTGAATGATACTGTTATAAGGTTAGAATACAAAGTTATCAATACTATATTGTATTGATTGATAAGACTAGTATTTTCTTACATATATGAGATTCGATACAAGGGGTTGAAACTTGAAATATCTTGGTTCACATATTAGGCTACATCGGTCAATGTCAGGCATACCAAGAAAAATAGGGTGTTTGGCTGGTGAATCCATAACATTTCAGTACATATACATGTTTATTTTTTTCAGTAATTTCCTAATAAAAAGGAGTTAATTTTTGCAATTTTCCCTCTTATAAAAGTCATCTCTCCTAATCGGCAAATACCTTTGCTTCTCTCTCTCTCAATGGCTTTAGTAATTGTTAAGAAGAAAGAAGAAATAAATAGAGCTCAACGATGTCGTATTGGAAGATTAGTTGAGCACGTGCTGGTCACACCGGTTCCATAACGGATTTAAGCCACTAATTGACACGTGCCTTAATGTTATTGGTAGATTAGCTTTTCTGTTAGTTAGTTAGGATTTATAACAGTTTTTCCCGCTTCTTTTGATTCTTATCTTTCCTCTGCCCAGTTGTATATAAAGCAGAGTAATGTATTAGTTTAAATATACTTTTTCATTTTCGATTAAGCAATAAGAATCTTACCATTCAGTCTGGAATTCTTTATGCGATTTAGATATTTTCTGTTTCAGATTTTACCATGTCAGAGCTTCAAGCGTGTCCGTTTCCAAAAGTTTCCAAAATTTCCTTTTCTTCCAAAGTTTTCTTTGCGTTCTTGTTTACCTTTGAAAATTCATCAATGGCGTCCACTAAGATGTACCTCCTTCTGCTAATGAAACTTCAATCGATCCCTCTTCTGATCCTTTGATTCCTTCTTTTCTGATTTAGATTGTTCTATTCCTATATTTTCCCAACTTCTGTTCTTCCATTTTCATTACCAGATTCAGATTCCCCTCTTTTATCACTCGCAAATTCTGCAGATACTAGTGTATGCACACCTCCTATTGAATGTCCTAATTCTTGTTCTATAGCCTCACCATATGTTCTCCCATTAGCTTCTTCTCCTGTTCCACCCTCTGATTATCCTCTTAGAAAATCCTCTAGGTCTCATAAACTTCTTTCTTATCTGCAAGATTACTCTTGCAACTCTATTTCAAAATCTACTGCTAGTGGTCCTTATGATATTGCTCATCATGTCTCTAATGCTCATCTTAGTACTTCTCACCATTCCTTTGTTCTTGTTTCCTCTTCTACAACTGAACTTGAATCTTTTCACCAAACAGTTCAATCATCTGATTGGAGAGCTGCTATGGATAAAGAAATCACTACTTTAGAATCAACTCACACTTGGGATGTTGTTACTTTACCCTTTGGCAAGGTACCTATTGGTTGCAAATTGATTTATAGGATCAAATACAATCCAAATGGCTCAGTGGAAAGGTATAAGGCCAGATTAGTGGCAAATGGTTATATTCAGCAAGAGAGTTTGGATTATTTAGAGATTTTTTCTCTTGTTGCTAACGTGAGGGTTTTATTGTCTATTGCTGCTATAAAACATTGGCAATTGCATTATCTAGATGTTAATAATGCGTTTCTTCATGGTAATCTTGATAAATAAGTTTATATGCAATTGCCTCAGGGTTTTCATAGCAAGGGGGATAGTCATTTGGCTAGTAACAGACCTCTAGTATGCCGACTTAGAAATCTCTTTATGGCTTGAAGCAAGCCTCTAGACAATGGCATGCCAAGCTATCTGCAACCATTGTACAATTTGGATTCATACAATCTAAACCAAATTATGTACTTTTTGTCCACTTAAAGGGATCATCTTTCACAACCCTATTGGTTTATGTTGATGATATTTTTATCATAGGGAATGATCCTTATTGTGTGACTGAGTTAAAGAAGTTGCTTGATAGTAAGTTTGGAATCAAAGATTTTGGTGCTTTGAAGTATTTTTTGAGACTTGAAGTAGCAAGAAATGAAAAAGGGACTAGTCTTAATCAAAGGAAGTATGCTTTGGAGGTTCTTAAAGATTCAGGTATGCTTGGCTGTAAGCTAGCAAAGATACCAATGAAGCAACATTTGAGATTGTCCAATGATGAAGGAAAACTTATTAAGGACAATATAGAAGGCTAATTGGGAGGATGATGTACTTGACCTTGACTAGACGAGACATTTGTTATGCAATACATAGGCTTAGTCAGTTTTTGAGTGAGCCTAGAGAACCACACATGTTGGTAGCTCAGAGAATATTGCAGTAGATAAAGAGCACTCCTGGTCAGGGAATTTACTTTCCAGCTAACTCATATTTTCAATTGAAGGCATTTTGTGATGCTGATTGGGTAGGATGTCCAAACACAAGAAAGTCTTTAACAGACTATTGTGTTTTCTTGGGAAACAGTTTGATTTCATGGAGGTCTAACAAACAAACAATAGTTTCTAGATTTTCTGCTGAGGTAGAATATTGTTCAATGGCAACCACATGTTGTGAGATAACTTGGTTATTCTAGTTGCTTGAAGATTTCAAGACACAACATCATAAAGCAGCTCTACTCTATTGCGAAAATAAGGCAGCTTTGCACATAGTAGCCACCCAGTATTTCATGAAAGAACTAAACACATTAAAGTGGATTGCCACCTGATAAGGAAAAAAAATTCAAGTTGGATTGATAATGACATTCCACATTCCAAGCAATTATCAATTAGCATATATTTTCACAAAGGCCCTTGGTTTGCCAGCTTTCATGAATTTGTTAAAAAGATTAGGTGTGTTGAATGTTTTTAGTGCTTCTATCAAATATCCAGAACCTTTGCAAGACTCACTAGCAGCTCCTACATCAGAAGCAGCCGTGGTCTTGAGGGGTACTGTTAAGAAGAAAGAAGAAATAATGAGAGATTAAATGATGTTGTATTGGAAGATTAGTTGAGCTCGTGCTGGTCACACCGGTTCCATAACATATTAAAGCAACTAATTGACACGTGCCTTAATGTTATTCGTAGATTAGCTTTTCTGTCTGTTAGTTAGGATTTGTAACAGTTTTTTCCACTTCTTTTCATTCTTATCTTTCTTCTGCCCAGTTGTATATAAATTAATGTATTAGTTAAACATACCTTTTCATTCTTGGTTAAGCAATAAGAAGCTTACCATTCAGTCTAGAATTCTCTCTACGATTTAAATATTTTCTGGGGAAATAATCAAATATGGCATGGTTGTTTTGGGTAAAATGTCACAAACTAAATAATTTGGGGGAAAATGTCACAAGCTGAAAATCAAAACCGTTCAAAAGGAAACAAGTGAGTGGGTTTACACATATTCACATCCTCAAACATTCGCAATAAAAGACATAATGGAGAGAGAGGAAGGCAATTTTTTCCCTCCCAGTTACAAATAGGCAAATGCACGAGATACATATACTCCACATTCAGCCATTTAACTCCCTTTTCACACTTAATTCATTCATAACTTACATTTATTCAGCTTCTCACATCTATTCATTTATTGCTTGCACAATTTGAATCATAAACACTAAATAATCTTGAATACGTCATATACGTTGATGAGTACGATGTAAGTAAACCTCTGAACTAATAATCCACTTCAAGTTTGTTTCTAAACAGAATGGCAGCAAGCAATGCTCCCTTATTGGGGAAGAAAATTCCGAAACACACACCATTTTGAGAAATAAAGGCATATAATCCCTCAAGTTATGGTTTCATTGCGTACTTTAACAGGCCAGGAATATGAGTGTTCATAATGTAGTCTTCCCAGTCAATACATTTTGGATCAAAATCTAACAAATGCAAATCGGCATCACTCTCTTTTGCTGCCACTCGAAGCTTTTCAGTGTTGGAATCATCAAAACTGTATTGAATTAAAAAGCCATTATCTGTTGACACATTGATAACACGACTGAAAAATTAAGCATTAAACTAAATAATACCCACCTTCCTGTAAAGAATACATATGGTTTGTAGAGTTCAACCAATCGCATACCAAATGCGACCTTCCTCTTACGATCAATATACATGTCCCGATAGTAGTGGCAAAGCACTTCATTTGCTAACCCTAATACCTTTAAAGATTAAAGTCAGAAAATAAAAATAATGATATTATAGCATAGAGAACACGTAGTGTGTTGAGAGAGAGAGAGAGAGAGAGAGAGAGATTTGTGTTATTTATTTATTTGATATTTTATTGTGTATTTTAATGGTAGAGTCTGGGTTAAATATGTGTTATTTATTTATTGTAAATGGAATTATATATTATTGTATTAGACATTTATTATGATTGTATTTGTATATGAAATTATATATTTTAATTTTTAAAGAAAATACAATATAGAAGATTTTAATGGAGGGTTCAAGTTTAGAATAGAATTTAAATTTGATTAAAAATATAGAGTAGAATAATGTGTAAAACTGTGAGACATCTAAAGCTATATTACAAGGTCCACCAAATGCCAAACTTCAATTTTATATATACAAGAAACAAGGCTTGACCACATTTCTCTGGTGAAAATTAAACATTATATATATATATATATGCGTGCTTCCACACACAACACATATCTTCCTTGATGTTTCAAGTTACCATGGCGAGCCCCATTAATCAAAAATGATATTTTGCACAGTATAATGTTCTCAATTTTTCTATTAAATCTAAAAACAAGTGATAAAGATGTACACTAAGTTTGGGTTGGGAGAGACAAGAGTAGACTATTGGGGAATGGAGAAATGATTTGAGAGGATTTGGAGGGGTTCTCAAACCCTTTTTTTAATCCCTTCAATTTGTGAGAATTTGAAGGGGAAGCAATTCAAGTTTAATTAATTTTATATACTTCCTATTTTGTCCTTAAAATTTCTTAAGTATATAGTTAAATAAACGAATGATATAATTACTAATTTCTTTATGTATTTTCCTTTCCTTTCCTTCCAACTCTACAACATAATTAGAGGATCAACAACATCAAATCTCCTCTCCTCTCTTTTAATTTTTAAAAACATCCAAGTAAGGCAAAAAATATCTACTCTCTCTTTTCACTCTCCTCCGCTCCTCTGTTCAAATTTCAGTAGAGTATAAAGAATTCATTTCAGTGCCTATAAAAATAGGCACCTATCTTAGTGTTTTACACTTTTTTTCCCCATGAATTTGAAAATGAGAAACTATTACTAAATATGGGAACCAAATGCCTTACACTTACATTTTTCATGTATATAATCTTGGTTACCAAGTAAAAAACACACCTTCAACGGCAGTTTATATCGAATAGCCATATATGCATGAAATCGAGCCATACTGCTAAACACTATCCCCTTCCCGACTTTGATTGATTTCCCATTTTTACCAATCCACGGATTTCTAGTGAAGTACCGGAAGAGGAATTCTTTAAGAGTATATAATGTCATTGGATTTCTCAATGAGGAACCAACATGGAAGATGATCTGAGAAGACTTATTTGCATGAGCCACCATGGCCACAATCATAGAATTTACCACCATGTCTGCTGGTATCTGCATGACTTTCAAATTTTCATATTGAATATATACTTATTGAAAAGAGTAAATATGTACAAACACAACCATAGAAGCAAGAGCAACAGATGTGCGTCTACATGTGCTTGCATAAAGAATGAAGAATGAAGAAAGAGTTTAACTCACTATATCTAAGATTGACTTAGGATGGGCTGCAAAGCATTCCAATTTTCCTTTAGCGTAGGCAGAAATTACTCCATCAATGGTTCTGTAACAAGAAAATTAAGTGTAACAATACATGAATCACCCACAAAAAGAAAAAGACAAGAAAAAAAAAATCAATTTAATGTTATTTTCTTGAACCTCAATTACCCAAAATTCTGAGCTTCTATAATTTCATGACAAACTATGATTACCTTGTGCCTTCAATCCAACCTGAAAATGGTTCTTTGTAAGTACTAGTTACCATGGTGGGTCGTATGATGACTAGAGGCAGATTCTGATTAAATTGTCCTAAAAGCATTTCTCCCATTGCCTTCGTATATGTGTAGGTGTTTGACCATCCATATAGTTTTGCCCTAGCAATTAATAAAAAGAAATAAATATAATTAAAAAGAGGGAACAAATAATTAATTTGCTAGAGAATGGCTTCATTATTATTCACAAATTTGAGCAAGAGTAAAACATAGATACAATACCTTAAATATTATTCATTAAATAGGTTTACCCTCATTAAATTTCTACCATCTTCTAATTAATTATCTCTGCAAAGGCGTTAAAAACATCTCCTATAGGTAGGTTTTTTTTCCCTGGTCAATGAGAAAACCTGATGGATTAACTGGATTCTAATGGTTAGTAAATTCCTTCAATAGATCAAAGCTTGAATGTATCTAATGTTTCGTAAATTCTTCTTTACATATATCACCCAAAGACCAGACTACGTACACCTATGGGACCTAAGTTTCCTTCATGATAAACATAACTTTTAATAATATAGTCAGGAAACATAACTTTGTTAGATTCAAGAAAAAGACACTGCTGAACAGGTCATATTATGTTAGATTCTTAAAAACCTTTCAATGCCAAAATCCTTCATGGTGGATATGATTACTTCATTCGTGGCGCCTTGTACTCGTAATCTATCCTGGTATTCCTTCACAAGTTCTTTTTCGGCATTGAAATCTAATTTTGAGGTTCCTTTTAGTGTGTCTCCCATGTAAAATGGGCTCTCTAGTATGTTCCCTTCCTTCTCGCCGCACACATAAGCTATGAAACAACAACAATAGTTCATTGATGAGAGCTCATGTTTTACTATATATTCCAATGACGGATAATTTTGCATTGCAGATGGAACACACACACACACACACACACAAAATAAAAAGAAGAAGAAGAAGAAAAAAGATAGTTCTTTTTGCACTAGCAATCATTACTTGACGTTCAAAATAGCTAATTAGTGTATAAGGGCAGAGTTCAAGTCTACACTGACCGGTTGATACATGGAGAAGCACCTTCAATTTAACACAATTCTGCGCAAAGCTCAAAACATGCAAAGCTCCGTATGTGTTGGTGCCCAATGCAACATCATATCTAAAAGAGGAAACAAAGGAATAGAAAAAGTAAAGAAGATTTATATTTTATCGTATGACTCTTTTGATTACGCACACATTATTCATTGCACCTTTCATCAAATTTCGTTGTAGCAGCAGAATTTAAGACGATGTCTATTTCTTTCCACATCTCTTCTCTCAATATACAACCTTTGATTCCTAAATTCTCGTCACAAATGTCACCAGAGATAGGAGTAACCCTTTCAGAGATAAATGACTCTAGATTTGCGCCCAAGCTGTTTCTTAGTACCATAAATAGGTCCTTTCCTAGTATCTACAAATAAACGAATAAATATGATTGATTAAACACAAGGCTCTTAGAATAGTATAAAAGTACATTAAAGATAAAAAATGTTAAACTTATTGCGCATAAACTATTTTATACAGTCCCAAAATTAGCTGAAATTATGACTTTAAGTCACGATTTTAGTTGTTTTTGAGGTGTGTGTAAAACTATGTAAAATATTTATGTGCAATAAACACTAAAAAAAAAGTATTTGAACCTATTTATTGTGTATAATATTATAATGTAATTAAATCCTAGGAAATTGAATAATTCTTGAATTAAACGAAAGACTAAAATATAAATTAACCAATTAAATTTAGGGTCATTTTTTATTTTATCCTTGATGTTTAAAAGTTTTGATTTAGTTCTCATTTTAGTTTTTAAACATTACAGACCAAATTCAAAATTTTCCTAAACTTAAAAGTGTAATTTATAGTTTAGTCTAAAGGAAATCATGTGTTTTACATGTAAAAACTAAAAACCAATAGTTCTGCGCATTCATTTTATTGCTTATAAAATTAAAAAGAACTAAATAGGTACCTCATTCCGAAAACGTTGTGTAGCAGACTTGTTATCTGAAGTTCTCAAAAGAAGATAGAGTTTTTTCACATTTGGTTGAGCCCTGAGTATTTTCTCCGCAAAAACTGTGTCAATTTATGCAATCAAAGTTATCACTTATCACTAACACCAACATCTTATCACTAACACCAACATCCTTCAATACATGCAGGCACAAAATCGTTAACAAAAAATACAGGTAGGTGGTGCTATATAGTATATACTATAAATTAGTGGAGCCAAGTGGAATACAAGCAACTTGGGTGACGCACGGGTCGTTTATAATTATAGATTTACACAAACATTAATATATATTATATGCCTTTTCAGGGAGAGAGAGAGAACCTTTTGCTAGAAAGCCTGTGGCACCAGTGACTAAAATAGTCTTTGAACGGTTTTAGACCCCTTAAAACACAACCAGATTGGTTAACCTAGATTAATTAGCCAAGTTGTTACTTAGAGACCGTTTGGCCTCAGCGTTTACGATTTGCATTTGCATTTTTTCCTTTTTTTTTTTTTTTTTTTTTTTGCTTTCAGCCGTATAAATTCACCTTTTCAACTGTAAATGCACTGTTTACGGTACTGTGCGGCTACTGTTCAATGAACAGTAGCCGCACTTGTTGACTTTTGTCAATGAACAGTACATTTGTGCACTGTTCACGGACCCACAATTTTCACTTTTCAGCAACTTTTTCATTAAAAATGGGTCCCACGATACTATTCACACATTTAAAAATTATTTTGCTACAGTATTTTCAGTTTTCAGTTTTCAGTTTTCAGCTGCATCCAAACGGGCCCTTAGTCAAATTATGCAATTCTAGGTTAAAGCAATCAAATAATCATATCAAGATATAAAGCAGCGGAAAATAAATGAACACAAGATATGATGACCCAAGAAACCACACGGTAAAAACCTGGGGAGGATTTGACCTAACTATCCTCAAGGTAAACCTGAATCCACTATGCAAAAGAATCGAAGTTCATACAGAAGGACTACAAGCTCCCCGCTTGACTTCCTAATGCTACCCACCAGTAGAACTTACTGACACGACCACGTGCAAGCTTCGAATCCACGAACTCCTTCTTTCTTGGATTCTTCAATCAGCTACAAGCACCCCCGCTTGATATTCTTTAAGCTTCAATGGTAGCAACTAAGTTGATCATCAAGATGTAGATAAGATCTCCAACTTGAAAACCCTAAGTTTTGTGTAAAGGAAAGCTCCTCTAGATCTCACAAGAGATTTACACAAAACAGCAATGTATGAGCAACAATACAACTGGAGCAACCCTCAAAAACGTGGCTAGGGTTTAGTTTATATACCTAGAGTAAAAACATAAAACCCTAAACGTTTAATGAAGTAGGGCTGAGTTGGAAATTCTGCAGAAAAGTCAACCTGTGCGATTTTCGATCGATCGAGTCTATTCTTCGATCGATCGAGCCAGGCCGAAAAGTACTTCTGCAGCCACTCGATTCCAACTTTACAATAATAAACCAACTTTGAGCAAGCCTAAACAAGATTAAATATATTGTTTTGATCATGGTTTGCCAACATTACAAATTAAAGTTCTAAATACATAAAATTCTAAGACCTTAGAACCTAACAATCTTGTTCTCAAAAAATGGAATTATACCTTCCAACTCCACGAGAGAAGAAATTAGAGACGAAAGAGTAAATGATGATGATCTCAAGCAAAAAATAGTTGATTTGATTTCATTGAAGTCGGGTTTGCGAGTTGGACCTTTCTTTTCTTTATGTCTATATTTATTTTTTTATTTTTTTTTTTTTGTTTTGGCACCTTCCTCTCTTGTTTCTTTACTTTTTTGGGTATTCATTAATTGCATTGAAGTACAGTAGGCGAGTTGGACCACAAACCATCAAGTCTACATTATCTGGGTACCTAATTTACATGGCTGTACCGAGTTGTCTACGTCCCTTAATAATTGTAATAAAAATTGGTAGTTTGTAGTTGTTTGTTAGCTCCTTTATAATTATAGGTTTACTTTGTATATAATGTTGGGTTAAAATAGATTGACCCTAGTTAATTAATTTAATTACTAAATTGATTAATTATGTCAAATTACATGTAAATCGTGGAGACACTAACAAATCACAAAATAACTAATATGCAGCGAAAAATAAATTAACACTGTGATTGGTTAATAAACAGGAAAAACCTCTTGCAAGGCAAAAACTCCACCGGATAAATTTAAGGTCACCACTCCCAAGAATTCACAAATCAATAATCAAGTGATTACAAGTATGAGGAATCTTACCACTACCCTGGCCTTTTCCAAAATACCAACTTACAGTTGAACCTTTGCTCCAATACCCAATTAGACTTGATTTTGTAGCAGCCTTCTTTCCTTTGTTGCACAAATCTCCAATTTGTGACCAACTCCTTTGCAGGGATCCCAGTATGTGACTAACTCCAGCAACTTGATTAATTGTTGTTGGATGCAAAGTTCTTCACTTCATAAACGATGAAGATCAGGAAGCATTTGGTTATAAAACCCTAAGGCGCACAAATGCAGTAGCTTCACATAGAGTATATGAGTTCTATGTCTCTGTTTTCATACTTTATGACTTTTAAAATAAGCCATATATTTAACTAGGGTTGTAAGAAGAGAAATTCTAATCATTCAAGTTATCATGGGCCGAATGTTCGATCTAAGATTTCTGAAATCGTAGATCTCGATAAATCGAACTTCTATCAAGCTTGTGTTGAGCATCTCCATTATTCTTCGATAGCAGCATTTGTCGAGTTTTAATGAAATAGTTTTTTTTTTACTTGTTTCTTAGATCAACCTTCATGTCTTTAATGATATCACTTGATATGTTTGTGAAAGTTCACTTAGTGTATAAAACACTTGTGAATGTTTAGACCCTCAAATTCAAATATTCCAAAACAAGCTTATATTCAAACAATGTATGTGCGGAATGATAAATATAAGCTATACCCAAATATGCAAACTACTTTTAAGCCATAATTTAATCACAATACACTAGAAATTAAAAGCAAAGTGTAAGGGATAGAGAGAAGTAAACGCAAGATAACACGGGCACGTGTTATCGAAGAGAAAACCGAAGAACTCGGCGAAAAACCTCTCCGCCGCCTTCCAAGCGGTAAAATGATCTACTAGAAAATCAGTTGAGATACATGAATAGCAATAGACCCTCCAAGCCTAATCTACCCGATGCATTTAAGCCCTCCAAACTTCTTACTCCAACAGGGTTACGCCTAACCTTATCTTCTCTAACTTATTGGATCTCGCAATTAGCCCATTGCATCAACCAAAATGAATTGCTTCTCTCTTAAACTGCTTTCCAAACACCAAGAACCTTCTCACTATTGGAAATATGAATGTATGCAGCAGAAAAATTAACGGATCTACTTCATTCGCAATTGATAACATGTGCCATGTAAGTTTCAAAATATAAGAACAAGAGAGTGTACCTTGGTGTGGCGAATTTCAAAACAAAGATCAGAAGTTATTGAGAACACTTTTAATCTTTACTCCAATTCTACTTGATGCCCAAGAAGTGTGTGGTCTCTCAATCAGTTATATGTGTATGTTTAAGAAGAGAATGAAAGAGTGTCTAACACTCACATACATACCAATTCATGTTCTTACAAAAATTTTGTGTGTTTCTCTCCTTATAACTAATTATCTAATTGGGCTAGCCTTTTAGGTATTTCCAATTGGGCTTTAGTAAATGGCTTGGAGTGGAACCAAAAGGGAACAAATAAAACACTAGCTCCAATGGGCCTTGAGCTTTTCTGTCAACTTTTGACAAGTCTAAAATTATTGTTAATTATATTTAATACCACTATATAAATATAATTACACTAGATCTTATTAATAAATTATATCCCAATACTTTATTGTACATGCAACACTTTCATAAAATATTCGTAATAATACAAAGTCATAAATGTAGACTGCTACTTTGTAAATTACTACATCTTAATCTTTGAGTATCTGGTTTAATCCTATTAAGTTATTCATTATATATTTATGAAATCCAATTTCATAAATATATATATACTTTAGTAATTTCTTACTAAAGTGGTTAAGCCCAACTCTCTAAATAACTGAACCCATTAAACTTATCTCAAGGAAATATTTTATATCTCCGTTAAGAGACTATGAATTCCATTTTGAGAATATATGTTCCATCAACACTAAATGTGGCTGCCCAACATACTGAGAATTTGACCGTTACTTTAAATCTCACTCCTGATATATCAAAGCAACCTACACTTCATGTAAATAGAAGTCGTAAGATTTATTATTCATTTGAAAGTTGTTAAGAGAAAAATAAATCTCATAGTGGTCTAGTTCAATATGTTTTAACTCTTAAAACATATCAATACATCAACTAGAAGTCTTCATTTTTATAATCAAGACAAATCATCTTAGTTGATATGTTATAGTCTTCGCAGATGAAATGCCCAATTTCATCACCGACTACGAATTAAAATTCTGAGTTTATAAAGAACTTGTGACTTATATCTTCTGTGACTAAATCATATAAATCACATACTATGCATCTCATGGACTTTATGATAATATCTGAATATTCATGTTACCATTATTTCAGATAATAATAAAACAAATTTATTAATCACAACATTAAGTTATACATAATGTCATATGTAGTATCATACAATAGAATTTAAGAGCACTAATCCTAACACTCACTATTCTGAATGTAGTGAGGTAAAGATTTGGCTTAAGATCCTTTTATGGGTATGATAATGGAAATGGTGAGAGTAGAGAAATTTGGAGAATCAAATGTATAAGATTGTGGATGAATCAATCTTGTTGTTCTCTGGGATTTCTCTCTCCAAATTCTCTCTAGAAACTCTCTACATTTCGTGGGTATAAGGGTATTTATAGTAGGGTATGAGAAATAATGTGAAAAGTCATTTTTCAGCAAAACAAGATTCACTGGTGAGTCACTCGCGACTGGGATGAGTCACGAGTTCCAGTCGCCAGATAATAGAAAGGCTAGTCTATAATTTATGTCTAGTATTGATCTAGCTGTTCTGACCCTTCAACTTCCTGCATGCTCCACATGTGTGACACATTCTAGCGAGTCACCACTCGCGAGTCAATCGCAAGATTCAGTCACGGGTTGCCTCTTGATTGCACACACTTGATCAATTCTTCACATTCTCTCACACATAACCCTTACATTATTCTCACCTAAATATAGGATTTCTAAATACTGAATTATAAGAAAATTTGGAACAGAAGAAACCCAACACATAGTTGAATAAATTCAACCTTACAATCTCCCCCTTTGGCTATTCCGTGACAAAACCCTAAAAAAGACTCTAGACTTAAAAATGTGAGTTAGGAACAATTGCCAAAATTCACCCACATCTAATTCTAGATCTGTGAAGCTTTTGAACCATACGAACAAGTCTTCTAAAAACAATATCACAAAATGCACTCATTAAGTTCATTGTAAGCGGAAAATTTAGAATGCATATGGAGCAAGCATAATAAGATCAAGCAAGTATGAATATAACAATGAAGTATAACTTGATCATACAAGAACAATCACTATAAATAGTGACTACAATGAACATTCACACGGTGAATGAACATCCGAACATGCAAGCAAATAAGCTCAATGCAAAGTATTAATTGCATGTCCAACACTCAACTGATGCAAGAATACTAAAGCAATTGTATCAAGGATACAAGATCCAACAAGGGCACAAAAGTACTAAAGAAAATGAAAAACATTAACTAAAAGTACTAAGCTACATAAACAAAGGTACATAATAAAGTATAATTTAAATAGCTAAAACATCCAAGTATCCATAACGCAAAATATCCAAGCATTTTAAAACCAAAGTACTAAAACCAATAGAGTACTAAAATAAGGTGCTATGAAAACCATAAAAACTATAAAAATATAAATGTTATGAAAACTATGAAATGTGCTCCCCCTCAAGATAGGCTCCCCTTCAAGAGCTACCCTAATACCACTCCCTCTTTTTTGACCAGAATGGCCAAAGGGCTAAGGCTGGAGTGAAGCTATCAAACTTGGCTGCCAACAAGTTGATTTGATCTTGGATAGCTGCAAGGCTGTTGGAGTGCTCAGTTGCTACATCCCTTAGACCATCAATCCTCTCAAGAATTATCTGGAAAGCATCTGGAGGAATGGATGAAGATGATGATGCTCTGCTCCTACCTCGACCACCACCACATCTTGGAGGAGGTTGTTGTCCTTCCACTTCAGTCTCTATCTCAATAGGAGGTTCATCTTCGGGCTCTTCAGCTTGTACAGCTCCATGAAGTCGAATCCTACTTCTTAGGATTGTTTGAGAGTTTATGGAAGAAGTTGAAGTCATTAGGCTTATGTGTTGTGGAGTCTCCACACATCATTTTCATGAAGGATCCTCATTATAAGACTTGGGAGAACAAGCTTTCCCTTTGAGGTTGCCTTTATAGCTTTGGCAACGATGATATACAAGTGTGTACCAATGTCAATGTAGATTTTCTCACGAACCTCCATGAGGAATATGGCTTTAGCATTGTTGATGGTGGTCAACTTCCTTACCGGATACAAGTTGAACATCATGATATAGGTGAGGCATCTTAAATCTCAAGGAAAGGAGGTTGTGTTGAGGCATCTTCCTTCCGTATAGCCACCAATGCGGAGCTGCACAGACTCTAGAGAGACCATTCTATCCTTGAATGGAATGAACCCTTCATGATCTTGTTCTTCAATTCCAAGTAAAGCATCAATGTCCCCCATGTCAAGAGTGAATGCATGACCTCTAACCCAGCATTCTATGTGATCTTCTTTGAGCGATGTATTTGCATAGAACTCTATGATCAAAGGTTCAGGAAGATCACCAAGGAGTTTTTCCCAGCCTTTCCCTTCAAAACAACTAGGAATGAAGGAATCCTTGAGATCAACAAGATTCACATATCTCTCCTGAATGATAGGAGCAGTTTCGAATTGATGGGAATACCGCTCAAAGTGTTGAGGGGAGCAAAATAGGCTATTGTCAAAGTGCTTTCTCTTGTCACCACGTTGAGTAGTAGATTTTTGTGGAGCCATCTACAAAACATAGTAGTAAATACCACAAAAACAGAGCACAATAGCTGCTAACAAACTTGATTAGTAACAAGTTAGTACCAAAAACAATAAACTATGAATTAAACCCTAAAAATTGAAATTTAAAGAGCAATTCAAACAAAATTGACATGTGAAGATGCTAAACATCAAAGCATGATATAATCATGGCATTAGTCACTCAACATGTCAAAGGATGTGTGCGTGTACATCATATGAAAAAGTGTGCATATAAGGCATGAAAACATGCAAGAGGCAAAGTGTGAAAACACATAATCATTTGATGTTTCAAAACAAGAAAACATGATTATCCCCAAGATTTTTGTACTCAATGGAGTCCAAAAATACACAAAAAACATCTAAAAGACATTTTATCATCAATATGGTATACACAACACAACACAAAATATAGTATAATGCATAAGCATGTAATAAAAACATGTAAAGCGTGTAAAACAAGTATTATACCATCATCCTCAACAAAACCCATACAACAATTTCATCAACAATAACAAAAACTCATGTTCATCAACCATATTTCAATATCTCAACACAAATAACAAATCCATGAAAAATAAGGTTTTAAACTTGAAATAGAGTGAAAAGAAGTGAAAAACCATACCTTTCCTTGGATTTTGAGTGAAGATTGAAGATGAAAATGAAGGTTTTTGGAGTGAAAATGACGGTTTTGAAAGAGGGAGAGGTAGAAAAGGCAGAGAAAAGCACGTGATGCGAGGGAAACTTAAAAGGTTTTGAAAAATTGTCTGAGATTTAGGCACCATACATTTTAATGCAAGTTGTTTTCCCTTTTTCCTAGTCAAATACTAGTATGTGCAACGACTTTTTCAACTCATTATCTCTTTTCGAGATTTGACATTGGTTGAGCTCTTAAACAAAAAACAAAATGAGTGGGAAGAAATATAGGCACAAGTCTACGCATGTCTCAAGATCAACAAAACTATGGACTAATCATTCATGACAAGTTTGAAAATTTATTTACAACAATCTCTTAGATATCAAGATGTTTCCCACAAAAATACAAGTGTAAAGAGAACAAGCTAAGCTCACTAATGCACAACGCCATTAGTATTGAGGTACAAAGCCAAATATGCATGTGACAATATACAACAATGCCAATCAAACTTTTCAGATTTTATACATTTTATGTGTTTTTGAATTTTTGACACAAAGCAAGTAAAGAATGATCAAAAACAAAAACAAACAACCAAAGCTTTTAAACAACAAAAACATGCTTCCAACAAAGTAGTGTGTGCTTTACTCAATTAAGACCAATTCAAGATTGATATGTAAAACACACAACACACATGAGATTCAAGGAATGATACTGACACCAACGGTCTTACGAAGCGATTCGAACTGAGGACCATCGAGAGGTTTGGTGAAGATGTCCGTCTTATGGTTGTTCGTATTGATGAATTCAAGACATATGATTTTATCATCCACCAAATCACAGGTGAAGTGGTAGCAAATCTCTATGTGCTTGGACTTTAAGTGCTGAACAGGATTCTTGGAAAGATTTATGGCACTAGTGTTGTCACAGAACACACTCATTGTTTCTTGAGGAATCTTATAGTCATGAAGAAGTTTCTTTATCCAAAGAAGTTGAGTACAACAACTCCCAGCAGCTATATACTCGGCTTCAACTGTAGATAGAGATACTGAGTTTTATTTCTTATTCATCCTTGATACAAGATTGTTTTCGAGATAGAAACATCTGCCCAAAATGCTCTTTCGATCATCAACACTTCCTGCTCAATCAGCATCGAAGTAACCGGCTAAAAAATCATTAGAGCCCTTTAAGTACCACATACTATACTCGGGAGTGCCATTAATATAGCATATGATTCTCTTCACAACTGTCAAGTGAGACTACTTAGGAGCTGCTTAATAACGACCACATACTCCTACACTAAACGCAATGTCCAGCCTGCTTGCAGTGAGATATAGGAGACTTCCAATGATGCTCCTGTACAAAGTTTGACTTACTTCTACCCCAGAAGAATCAAGACTAAAATTGGTAGATGAACTCATGGGAGTGGAGGCATGCTTTTTGGATTCTAGTCCAAACTTCTTGACAAGATTTCTAGCGTATTTTTCTTGAGAGATGAATATACCATCCTTCCTTTGTTTAACTTGAAGACCTAAGAAAAATGTAAGTTCTCCCACTATACTCATTTCGAACTCCTTCATTTCTTCAAAAAACTCTATAGCACGGGCGTCTATGGTGGCTCCAAATACTATGTCATCAACATACACTTGAGCTACAAGAAGATAGTTCTTATCTTTCTCATCTATCCAAGAGATAATTTATAAGCCAATCATACCATGCTCTAGGTGCTTGTTTCAATCCATAGAGTTCCTTCTTCAATCTCAAAACATGATACGGAAAGTAAGGATCTTGGAAACCTTTGGGTTGTTCAACAAAGACTTTTTCATTTAGGAATCCATTGAGAAAGGCACATTTCATATCCATTTCATAGAGTTTGAAATCCATAATACATGCGATGGAAAAAAGGATGCGAATAGACTCAAGTCTAGCTACAGGAGTAAAGGATTCATCAAAATCTACTCCTTCCACTTAAGTGTAAAGCCACCAATCGAGACTTATTTTTTATTATCTCACCATCCTCATCCATCTTATTTCTGAAAATCTATTTGGTGCTAATGACATGAGCGTCTTTGGGCCTTGGGACAAGTTCCCATACATCATTCCTCGTAAATTGATTTAGTTCTTCATGCATTGAATCTACCCAATTCTCATCTTGAAAAGCTTCTTCTACCCTTTTTGGCTCAAATTGAGCAAGGTAGCAATGATAAGTCACATACTTTGCGATAATTGTGTTCCCCTTTCTAAGATGAAGACCTTCATCTAGAGAACCAATAATATTACTTTCCGGATGATTTTTAACCACTCTAGATGATGGCTTCTTTGAGATGGACACTTCATCATTCTAGGAGATAGGAGGATGGACTTTAGGAAGGGTGAGAGGATTTGAGGATCTAGACAATGATCTTGTCTCCATTCTAGAATTCGCGGGAGTGGATTCTCTTTCCGGTGAACGTTCTTCCACTTTAACATCTTTGGCTTCAATCTCAATGATAGTTTCTTTGGAGCTTGCTCCTTCTCCACTATCATCAATAGCACTTTTGTTATGGCATCATCAATGACCAAATTGATGGACTCCATCACCCTTTTTGTCCTCTTGTTGAAGACTCTATATGCCTAGCTTGTTGTTAAGTACCTGAGAAAGATACCTTCATCACTTTTTGCATCAAATTTTTCAAGGTTTTCCTGATCATTTAGAATGTAACACTTACTCCTATAGACTCGAAAGTATTTCACTTTTGGCTTCTTCCCATTCCAAATTTCATATACAGTCTTCTTTGTTTTCGCTTGGAAGAATATTCTATTGTCAATGTGACATGAGGTGTTCAGGGCTTCTCCCCAAAATTTTTGAGGAATTTGCTTGTTAAGTAGCATAACTCTTGCCATTTCTTGAATCATCTAGTTCTTCCTTTCAACCACCCCAGTTTGATGAGGAGTTTTAGGAGCTAAAAACTCTTTCCTGATCCCATTCTTCTCACAAAAGGATTTAAATCTTGCATTCTTAAACTCCTTGCCATGGTCACTTCTTATCTTGACAATTGTTATACCTTTCTCGTTTTGAAGCCTCTTGCCAAGATTCCCCACCTTCTCACATGCTTTTGATTTCTCTCTAAGAAATTCCACCCATGTGTATCTTGAGAAATCATGGACGATGACCATAATATACCGTTTTCCTCCTAAGCTTTCTATTCTTGTGGGCCCCATTAAATCAACATGGAAAAGCTCTAAGCAACGTGATGTAGAGATCACATTCATCTTTTGATGATTCACCTTTTTTTGTTTTCCCATTTGACAAGCGCTACGAATGGTCTTCTCCACATTTCCAAATTTTGGGAGCCCTACAATAGCTTCAAGTTTGGACACATTTGCCACTTGTTTGAAATTTGCATGGCCAAATATTTGATGCCAAAGTTCCAACTCATCGACTCGAGCACTCCTACAAGAAATATTTGGTGTAAGAACTACTCCATAGCAATTGTCGGTAGTCCTATATCCCTCAAAGACTTGAATCCCTACTTCATTGATGATCACACACCCTTTCTTTGAGAATTGAACAAGAAAATCCTCATCACATATTTGAGTGATGCTCAAGAGATTCGCCTTAAGCCCTTTGATATATAGAACATCTTTCAATAAAGGTAGCCCCAGTCCCTTTGCCAAGAACTTGAGCATGGCTTCCATCCCCAAATGTTACATAGTCACCAACCTTCTCTTTAAGAGACTTAAACAGTGATTTATCTCCTATCATATGACGAGAGCATCCACGATTAAGATACCACAAACAAGAATTGAACACTTTCAAAGAGGTGTGCACAAACAAGCAAGCATGAGATAAGCACTCTTGACCTTTAAAAAAAAATCATCTTCATTTTCTATTCTCTTACTAGATTGAATTCTCTTTTTAAGGTGATCAACTTTGTCAGTCAATGAATTTGACTCACATAAACTATTGTGTAAGACATGGTTCTTGTGTTCAAGATACTTTAGCATGTGAACAAACATTCTAGCATGTTTCTTTGTTTTTAATAACTCTAGGAGTTCATTGTTAGGACAATCTTTAAAAATACTCATAGAGTCATTATAACAAACATTTGTACCACAATTCAACATGACCTTTTCCATAGCTTCATCCATAGCTATAAGGGGTCTAAGATCACACTAAGGATATATAAATCTGTCAAAGTGTACTCGTTTTGATATCAATTGAAAGCTCACTTAGTGTATAAAACACTGGTGAATGTTTAGACCCCCAAATTCAAATATTCCAAAACAAGCTTATATTCAAACAATATATGTGCGGAATGATAAATATAAGCTATACCCAAATATGCAAACTACTCTAAGCCATAATTTAATCACAACAGGGCCGTAATTAAAAGTAAAGAGTAAGGGATAGAGAGAAGTAAACGCAAGATAACACTGGTACATATTATGAAAGAGGAAACCGAAGAACTCGACGAAAAACCTCTCTGCTGCCCTTCAAGCGGTAAAATGATCTACTAGAAAATCATTTGGGATACATGAATAGCAATAGACCCTCTAAGGCTAATCTACTCGATGCACCTAAGCCCTCCAAGCTTCTTGTTCCGACAGGATTACGCCTAACCTTGTCTTCTCTAGCTTACTGGATCTCGCAATTAGCCCATTGCATCAACCAAAATGAATTGCTTCTCAAACACCAAGAACCTTCTCACTGCTCTGAATGTGGTGAGGTAAAGATATGGCTTAAGATCCTCTCATGGGTATGACAATGGAGAATATGAGAGTAGAGGAATTTGGAGAATCAAATGTATAATATTGTGAATGAATCAATCTTGTTGTTCTCTGGGGTTTATCTCTCAAAATTCTCTTTGGAAGCTCTTTACATTTCATGGGTATAAGGGTATTTATAGTAGGGTATGAGAAGGAATGTGAAAAGTCATTTTTCAGTAAAACAGGGTGCACTAGCGAGTCACTCGCAACTGAGATGAGTCACGAGTTCCAGTCACCAGATAATAGAAAGGTCAGTCTGTAATTTTTGTCCTATAGTGATCCAACTGTCTTAACCCTTCAACTTCCTACATGCTCCACATGCATGACACATTCTGGCGAGTCACCACTCGCGAGTTAGTCGAGAGTTACCTTTTGATTGCACATACTTGATCAATTCTTCACACTCTCTCATACACAACCCTTACATTATTCCCACCTAAATACAAGGTTTCTAAATACTGAATTACAAGCAAATTTGGTACGGAATAAAGCCAACACATAGTTGAATAAATTCAACCTTATAGTTTGAACAACATATTACTTGATACATTAAACCCAACTTAGATTTACCTAATTACAAGTAAAGTGAGTTTTGTAAAAGAATTAGCCAATTATATAGAAAATATGACCCTGACACTTATTGTGAAGAGAGAGAGAACCTTTTGCTAGAAAACCTGTGGCAGCAGTGACTAAAATAGTCTTGTTCTCAAAAAACTAGAGTATACCTTCCATGGGACAAGGAAAGAGAGTAGTTGATGGTGTTATGTTCTAAAAGTTTAGAACAATTGGCAAATCATGAACACAAACTTGCCTAGATATAGATTCCTAAGTCTCTATATATGATTAGACAATGCTTAAGGTGCTAAAAGTTAGAATATAAAAATAAGGAAGCTGCAAGTTCAGGAATTCAAAACATGCCAAGTTCAACCAATCAAGAAGAAGGCTCAACCGATCAAGACATGGATCTGCAGAATTTAATTAAAACCCAATAGCTCATTAAGTGCATTAAGTGATTAGAGTTTCATATCTAATTCTCCTAGTGTTTAAAGGAAACCCTAAGGCACATTTTATTATGACTTTGGAGCTTTTTTTTTGAGCTCTAAAAGGTGTTGTGCCTTCTCCGTTCAAAGTCACCACCGGAATTCCATTTACACATCTATAAAACCGGCAGATCTGAAGTTGATGCAACAAGATCATACATAGCTGATGATTTAAAGTTTTGAGTGGGCTCTCAAAGTCACAAACAAGGGTGTTTATGTGCAGCAGATTCAGAATAGAAGAGTCTGTGGATTCAAAGTTGTGTGTGGTCACATGAGTAAGTACTACAAGATGTAGCATTAGATTTAAGATTAAATAATTTGTAAAAACTTCCATTCAATTAGTGAATTGTTACCTTGTGGACTGTTTAGGTTAAATCATCTTCAGGTTTTTTACCTTGAAACTAAATTGTTTCATTAGTTTTCCTGGGTTATCATATCTCTTGTGTTCTTTATTTTTCCGTTGTGCATGATATGATATATTATTGTTTAACCTAAATCTACTTAATTGACCTAAGTAACAAGTGGTATCAAAGTGGGTTCACTTTGATTGGATTAACGCATTACAAAAAATTGGGTCTATAGTGGCGTTCGTGAAACACCACTAAAAGTCCTAAAAATGCCACTATAGGTCCCATTAGGCTATAGTGGCGTTTTTTATAGTGGCACTCATGAAACGACACTAGAAGTCCTAAATATGCCACTATAGGTCCCTTTAGCCTATAGTGGCGTTTTTTATAGTGGCAATTTTGAACATCACTATTGTACCATAACTATAGACTTATAGTGGAATTTATAAAATGCTGCTATAAGCCTTTTTTTTTTTTTTTTAAATGGGCTTTACCAGCGTTTTAAAATGCCATTATAGATCCATTTCCTATAGTGGCATTTATAAAACTCAATACATACGATAAAATATAAATTAAAGAAATAGATATGATCTTATTCTTCCATGATTTATATTCTTATGTGAAGAATTTTTATCATCCGTTGATTGCACAATTTTATTCTTTCACGAAGAATAAATTAATTTCACTTTTTCACAAAAATTAACTTTTAATGCTAAATTGTTTATTTTACCTTGGCTGTTTTAACGATGGAGCTTTGGAGAAGACTTGATGTTTTCCAGTTGTTGTTTGTCGAGTGTTTACATTTTGTGGAAGGACTTTCACTCATCATATGATTTATATTCTTGTTGGGACAATTTGTATCACTTTTCTCGTCAAATGATTTATACTCTCACTTGGGGAATTTGTGCTTGTAGTATAATTTATACTCCCGCTTGGGGAATTTGTATCATTTTGCTCGTCGTATGATTTATACTTCCGCTTGGGGAATTTGAATCATTTTTCTAGTCATATGATTTGTACTCCCACGTGGGGAATTTGTATTATTTTGCTAGCCGTATGATTTATACTCTCGCTTAGGGATTTTTTTATCATTTTCCTAGTCATATGATTTATACTCCTACTTGGGGAATTTGCATCATTTTGCTAGTCGTATGATTTATATTCCCATTTGGGAATTTGTATAATTTTGTATGATTTATACTCCTACTTGGGAATTTGTATCATTTTGGTTGTCATATGATTTATACTTCCATTATGGGAATCTATATCATTTTGCTTGTCGAATGATTTATACTCTCACTTGGGGAGTTTGTATCATTTTGCTCTTCGTATAATTTATACTCGCACTTGGGGAGTTTGTATCATTTGTTGCTGGAAAGATTCCTTGACGCTATGTCATTTTGGACATTCTTTAGGCCATGTTGTTATCTACATTAGGTAACACATAGGCTTGCCAAAATTTAAATGAGAATTTTAGAACAATTCATACATGAGTAATAAGTTTCCAATGGTCTAGTTGGGCCTTTTTCTTATTAGGCCAAAATTCTAATGGGCCTATTACTTTCTTGTAATCATAGAGTTTTTACCTCTATTGTAATTCATCTAGAAGTACATACATTTTTGCTTGAAATCTCACTGGGTATATGAACGGTTTTAGACCCCTTAAAACACACAGATTGCGTAGCCTAGATTAATTAGCCAAGTTGTTACTTAGTCAAATTAAGCAATTCTAGGTTAAAACAATCCAAACAATCATATCAAGATATAATGCAGCGGAAAATAAATAACACAAGATATGATCACCCAGGAAACCACACGGTAAAAACCTGGGGAGGATTTGACCCACCGATCCTCAAGGCTAACCTGAATTCACTATGAAAGAATTNAAGATTCTTGGAAAGATTTATGGCACTAGTGTTGTCACAGAACACACTCATTGTTTCTTGAGGAATCTTATAGTCATGAAGAAGTTTCTTTATCCAAAGAAGTTGAGTACAACAACTCCCAGCAGCTATATACTCGGCTTCAACTGTAGATAGAGATACTGAGTTTTATTTCTTATTCATCCTTGATACAAGATTGTTTTCGAGATAGAAACATCTGCCCAAAATGCTCTTTCGATCATCAACACTTCCTGCTCAATCAGCATCGAAGTAACCGGCTAAAAAATCATTAGAGCCCTTTAAGTACCACATACTATACTCGGGAGTGCCATTAATATAGCATATGATTCTCTTCACAACTGTCAAGTGAGACTACTTAGGAGCTGCTTAATAACGACCACATACTCCTACACTAAACGCAATGTCCAGCCTGCTTGCAGTGAGATATAGGAGACTTCCAATGATGCTCCTGTACAAAGTTTGACTTACTTCTACCCCAGAAGAATCAAGACTAAAATTGGTAGATGAACTCATGGGAGTGGAGGCATGCTTTTTGGATTCTAGTCCAAACTTCTTGACAAGATTTCTAGCGTATTTTTCTTGAGAGATGAATATACCATCCTTCCTTTGTTTAACTTGAAGACCTAAGAAAAATGTAAGTTCTCCCACTATACTCATTTCGAACTCCTTCATTTCTTCAAAAAACTCTATAGCACGGGCGTCTATGGTGGCTCCAAATACTATGTCATCAACATACACTTGAGCTACAAGAAGATAGTTCTTATCTTTCTCATCTATCCAAGAGATAATTTATAAGCCAATCATACCATGCTCTAGGTGCTTGTTTCAATCCATAGAGTTCCTTCTTCAATCTCAAAACATGATACGGAAAGTAAGGATCTTGGAAACCTTTGGGTTGTTCAACAAAGACTTTTTCATTTAGGAATCCATTGAGAAAGGCACATTTCATATCCATTTCATAGAGTTTGAAATCCATAATACATGCGATGGAAAAAAGGATGTGAATAGACTCAAGTCTAGCTACAGGAGTAAAGGATTCATCAAAATCTACTCCTTCCACTTAAGTGTAAAGCCACCAATCAAGACTTATTTTTTATTATCTCACCATCCTCATCCATCTTATTTCTGAAAATCTATTTGGTGCTAATGACATGAGCGTCTTTGGGCCTTGGGACAAGTTCCCATACATCATTCCTCGTAAATTGATTTAGTTCTTCATGAATTGAATCTACCCAATTCTCATCTTGAAAAGCTTCTTCTACCCTTTTTGGCTCAAATTGAGCAAGGTAGCAATGATAAGTCACATACTTTGCGATAATTGTGTTCCCCTTTCTAAGATGAAGACCTTCATCTAGAGAACCAATAATATTACTTTCCGGATGATTTTTAACCACTCTAGATGATGGCTTCTTTGAGATGGACACTTCATCATTCTAGGAGATAGGAGGATGGACTTTAGGAAGGGTGAGAGGATTTGAGGATCTAGACAATGATCTTGTCTCCATTCTAGAATTCGCGGGAGTGGATTCTCTTTCCGGTGAACGTTCTTCCACTTCAACATCTTTGGCTTCAATCTCAATGATAGTTTCTTTGGAGCTTGCTCCTTCTCCACTATCATCAATAGCACTTTTGTTATGGCATCATCAATGACCAAATTGATGGACTCCATCACCCTTTTTGTCCTCTTGTTGAAGACTCTATATGCCTAGCTTGTTGTTAAGTACCTGAGAAAGATACCTTCATCACTTTTTGCATCAAATTTTTCAAGGTTTTCCTGATCATTTAGAATGTAACACTTACTCCTATAGACTCGAAAGTATTTCACTTTTGGCTTCTTCCCATTCCAAATTTCATATACAGTCTTCTTTGTTTTCGCTTGGAAGAATATTCTATTGTCAATGTGACATGAGGTGTTCAGGGCTTCTCCCCAAAATTTTTGAGGAATTTGCTTGTTAAGTAGCATAACTCTTGCCATTTCTTGAATCATCTAGTTCTTCCTTTCAACCACCCCAGTTTGATGAGGAGTTTTAGGAGCTAAAAACTCTTTCCTGATCCCATTCTTCTCACAAAAGGATTTAAATCTTGCATTCTTAAACTCCTTGCCATGGTCACTTCTTATCTTGACAATTGTTATACCTTTCTCGTTTTGAAGCCTCTTGCCAAGATTCCCCACCTTCTCACATGCTTTTGATTTCTCTCTAAGAAATTCCACCCATGTGTATCTTGAGAAATCATGGACGATGACCATAATATACCGTTTTCCTCCTAAGCTTTCTATTCTTGTGGGCCCCATTAAATCAACATGGAAAAGCTCTAAGCAACGTGATGTAGAGATCACATTCATCTTTTGATGATTCACCTTTTTTTGTTTTCCCATTTGACAAGCGCTACGAATGGTCTTCTCCACATTTCCAAATTTTGGGAGCCCTACAATAGCTTCAAGTTTGGACACATTTGCCACTTGTTTGAAATTTGCATGGCCAAATCTTTGATGCCAAAGTTCCAACTCATCGACTCAAGCACTCCTACAAGAAATATTTGGTGTAAGAACTACTCCATAGCAATTGTTGGTAGTCCTATATCCCTCAAAGACTTGAATCCCTACTTCATTGATGATCACACACCCTTTCTTTGAGAATTGAACAAGAAAATCCTCATCACATATTTGAGTGATGCTCAAGAGATTCGCCTTAAGCCCTTTGATATATAGAACATCTTTCAATAAAGGTAGCCCCAGTCCCTTTGCCAAGAACTTGAGCATGGCTTCCATCCCCAAATGTTACATAGTCACCAACCTTCTCTTTAAGAGACTTAAACAGTGATTTATCTCCTATCATATGACGAGAGCATCCACGATTAAGATACCACAAACAAGAATTGAACACTTTCAAAGAGGTGTGCACAAACAAGCAAGCATGAGATAAGCACTCTTGACCTTTAAAAAAAAATCATCTTCATTTTCTATTCTCTTACTAGATTGAATTCTCTTTTTAAGGTGATCAACTTTGTCAGTCAATGAATTTGACTCACATAAACTATTGTGTAAGACATGGTTCTTGTGTTCAAGATACTTTAGCATATGAACAAACATTCTAGCATGTTTCTTTGTTTTTAATAACTCTAGGAGTTCATTGTTAGGACAATCTTTAAAAATACTCATAGAGTCATTATAACAAACATTTGTACCACAATTCAACATGACCTTTTCCATAGCTTCATCCATAGCTATAAGGGGTCTAAGATCACACTAAGGATATATAAATCTGTCAAAGTGTACTCGTTTTGATATCAATTGAAAGCTCACTTAGTGTATAAAACACTGGTGAATGTTTAGACCCCCAAATTCAAATATTCCAAAACAAGCTTATATTCAAACAATATATGTGCGGAATGATAAATATAAGCTATACCCAAATATGCAAACTACTCTAAGCCATAATTTAATCACAACAGGGCCGTAATTAAAAGTAAAGAGTAAGGGATAGAGAGAAGTAAACGCAAGATAACACTGGTACATATTATGAAAGAGGAAACCGAAGAACTCGACGAAAAACCTCTCTGCTGCCCTTCAAGCGGTAAAATGATCTACTAGAAAATCATTTGGGATACATGAATAGCAATAGACCCTCTAAGGCTAATCTACTCGATGCACCTAAGCCCTCCAAGCTTCTTGTTCCGACAGGATTACGCCTAACCTTGTCTTCTCTAGCTTACTGGATCTCGCAATTAGCCCATTGCATCAACCAAAATGAATTGCTTCTCAAACACCAAGAACCTTCTCACTGCTCTGAATGTGGTGAGGTAAAGATATGGCTTAAGATCCTCTCATGGGTATGACAATGGAGAATATGAGAGTAGAGGAATTTGGAGAATCAAATGTATAATATTGTGAATGAATCAATCTTGTTGTTCTCTGGGGTTTATCTCTCAAAATTCTCTTTGGAAGCTCTTTACATTTCATGGGTATAAGGGTATTTATAGTAGGGTATGAGAAGGAATGTGAAAAGTCATTTTTCAGTAAAACAGGGTGCACTAGCGAGTCACTCGCAACTGAGATGAGTCACGAGTTCCAGTCGCCAGATAATAGAAAGGTCAGTCTGTAATTTTTGTCCTATAGTGATCCAACTGTCTTAACCCTTCAACTTCCTACATGCTCCACATGCATGACACATTCTGGCGAGTCACCACTCGCGAGTTAGTCGAGAGTTACCTTTTGATTGCACATACTTGATCAATTCTTCACACTCTCTCATACACAACCCTTACATTATTCCCACCTAAATACAAGGTTTCTAAATACTGAATTACAAGCAAATTTGGTACGGAATAAAGCCAACACATAGTTGAATAAATTCAACCTTATAGTTTGAACAACATATTACTTGATACATTAAACCCAACTTAGATTTACCTAATTACAAGTAAAGTGAGTTTTGTAAAAGAATTAGCCAATTATATAGAAAATATGACCCTGACACTTATTGTGAAGAGAGAGAGAACCTTTTGCTAGAAAACCTGTGGCAGCAGTGACTAAAATAGTCTTGTTCTCAAAAAACTAGAGTATACCTTCCATGGGACAAGGAAAGAGAGTAGTTGATGGTGTTATGTTCTAAAAGTTTAGAACAATTGGCAAATCATGAACACAAACTTGCCTAGATATAGATTCCTAAGTCTCTATATATGATTAGACAATGCTTAAGGTGCTAAAAGTTAGAATATAAAAATAAGGAAGCTGCAAGTTCAGGAATTCAAAACATGCCAAGTTCAACCAATCAAGAAAAAGGCTCAACCGATCAAGACATGGATCTGCAGAATTTAATTAAAACCCAATAGCTCATTAAGTGCATTAAGTGATTAGAGTTTCATATCTAATTCTCCTAGTGTTTAAAGGAAACCCTAAGGCACATTTTATTATGACTTTGGAGCTTCTCTTTTGAGCTCTAAAAGGTGTTGTGCCTTCTCCTTTCAAAGTCACCACCGGAATTCCATTTACACATCTATAAAACCGGCAGATCTGAAGTTGATGCAACAAGATCATACATAGCTGATGATTTAAAGTTTTGAGTGGGCTCTCAAAGTCACAAACAAGGGTGTTTATGTGCAGCAGATTCAGAATAGAAGAGTCTGTGGATTCAAAGTTGTGTGTGGTCACATGAGTAACTACTACAAGAGGTAGCATTAGATTTAAGATTAAATAATTTGTAAAAACTTCCATTCAATTAGTGAATTGTTACCTTGTGGACTGTTTAGGTTAAATCATCTTCAGGTTTTTTACCTTGAAACTAAATTGTTTCATTAGTTTTCCTGGGTTATCATATCTCTTGTGTTCTTTATTTTTCCGTTGTGCATGATATGATATATTATTGTTTAACCTAAATCTACTTAATTGACCTAAGTAACAAGTGGTATCAAAGTGGGTTCACTTTGATTGGATTAACGCATTACAAAAAATTGGGTCTATAGTGGCGTTCGTGAAACACCACTAAAAGTCCTAAAAATGCCACTATAGGTCCCATTAGGCTATAGTGGCGTTTTTTATAGTGGCACTCATGAAACGACACTAGAAGTCCTAAATATGCCACTATAGGTCCCTTTAGCCTATAGTGGCGTTTTTTATAGTGGCAATTTTGAACATCACTATTGTACCATAACTATAGACTTATAGTGGAATTTATAAAATGCTGCTATAAGCCTTTTTTTTTTTTTTTTAAATGGGCTTTACCAGCGTTTTAAAATGCCATTATAGATCCATTTCCTATAGTGGCATTTATAAAACTCAATACATACGATAAAATATAAATTAAAGAAATAGATATGATCTTATTCTTCCATGATTTATATTCTTATGTGAAGAATTTTTATCATCCGTTGATTGCACAATTTTATTCTTTCACGAAGAATAAATTAATTTCACTTTTTCACAAAAATTAACTTTTAATGCTAAATTGTTTATTTTACCTTGGCTGTTTTAACGATGGAGCTTTGGAGAAGACTTGATGTTTTCCAGTTGTTGTTTGTCGAGTGTTTACATTTTGTGGAAGGACTTTCACTCATCATATGATTTATATTCTTGTTGGGACAATTTGTATCACTTTTCTCGTCAAATGATTTATACTCTCACTTGGGGAATTTGTGCTTGTAGTATAATTTATACTCCCGCTTGGGGAATTTGTATCATTTTGCTCGTCGTATGATTTATACTTCCGCTTGGGGAATTTGAATCATTTTTCTAGTCATATGATTTGTACTCCCACGTGGGGAATTTGTATTATTTTGCTAGCCGTATGATTTATACTCTCGCTTAGGGATTTTTTTATCATTTTCCTAGTCATATGATTTATACTCCTACTTGGGGAATTTGCATCATTTTGCTAGTCGTATGATTTATATTCCCATTTGGGAATTTGTATAATTTTGTATGATTTATACTCCTACTTGGGAATTTGTATCATTTTGGTTGTCATATGATTTATACTTCCATTATGGGAATCTATATCATTTTGCTTGTCGAATGATTTATACTCTCACTTGGGGAGTTTGTATCATTTTGCTCTTCGTATAATTTATACTCGCACTTGGGGAGTTTGTATCATTTGTTGCTGGAAAGATTCCTTGACGCTATGTCATTTTGGACATTCTTTAGGCCATGTTGTTATCTACATTAGGTAACACATAGGCTTGCCAAAATTTAAATGAGAATTTTAGAACAATTCATACATGAGTAATAAGTTTCCAATGGTCTAGTTGGGCCTTTTTCTTATTAGGCCAAAATTCTAATGGGCCTATTACTTTCTTGTAATCATAGAGTTTTTACCTCTATTGTAATTCATCTAGAAGTACATACATTTTTGCTTGAAATCTCACTGGGTATACATTTTATAGTATCTAAAATATAAGTTTTGTGACAATAATATTTCATGTGAGTAGTTAGCTGCAATTTGCTAGGAGGTAAGAGTTACACAGTTACTAATCATAGTGCATAAACATTATCAAGAGAATAATTAACGTAATGTAATACGTTGCCTCTTGTTCCTCCCCTTTAATTCATTCAAAACTGGACTTTTTGACAATTAATTTTAATCGTCATTGTTCCAAGAATATTGATAATCTTAAATATTGAGGTATAACATTCATCACAATTGTTGTACTTTATGTATTTAATGGGTTTTCTGAAAATTTCCTGAATTTTGCAAACCCAAAAAACTATATACCTTTTTTTTATTTATTGATTATTTACGCAAGCTTGATATGTACTCATTATTAATAAGATAATCACTTGCATCGCTAATTATATGCAAACGAATATCAAAAAAGAAAGAAATAAATGAGTTACCTTAGATGACGACATTATTTTGCCACATACCTCGATTTCTTCATTGTTGAGATCTTCTTGACAAGCTTTTGTTATTTAAGATTTTTTAAGCTTAACATCTAAGGCCTAGATCTTTTTTGCTTCAATCTTTTGAAGACGGAAAGACAAGGCCATATTGTTGCTCCCTGTGCAAACATGAAAGGTGCAATTCTTGTTTGACAACGACCATAGAAATGGCCTATCATGGTTTGAACTTGTATTTTCCTTTCTTTGGGCTAAATCTTATTTTTTATGGAAGTGCTTTGACCATGGTCATTCAAGACAACTCACTTCGATAGAGCTAGCTGCATTTTGTTAGGAATGACAATATACAAATAGGCAATTGCATGTTGCACAATAATTGATGTCATTTTACAAAAAGTGCTCTATATGAATCATAGAGAAATATTATATGATGTGTAAAGTAGAGACCATCGATTATTTTGGATACTTTTATTCTTGACAGGTTTCTCATTATTTTTACAAATTTCTTCTTTGCTAGACTCACATTTGGCAATCTTTATAAGGCTATTTTCTGCTTAGTTGACCTTCGTCACAAGATAACAATTAAACTTGGTAGTCCATCAATGGCGTTTCAGATAATTCATCCAATTGGCTAAACCCCTCCTACACGTTCTATTAAATCTATATGAGGGTAGATATATATATATATATATATACGAGTCCAAATATTTTGTCCCATTTTTCTTGCTCTACTCTATACTCTACCAATAAAAACTTGTCATATGAACACTTATTAAAATCAAATATTATTTTCAGCCTTTTCTTACCTTAGTTTCCTAAAATTAAAAATAAATAAATAAATAAATAAAACCAAACAATCCCAGCCCCCACCACCAATCCTCCACCTCCACCCCTACCAGCCACCACAAGCAACCTTTGCCAGTGCCACTAGGAATGGATCGTTGACAACATCAATGGCCACCCATGACAGAGGAGACCAAAGGCTCAAATCAAAAAGTTATTTTCAATCTTTATGTTTCTTTTTGCTTCATCTTCAATCTTTATGACACTGACTATTTTTCTTTTTTCATTCTTATGTTTTAAATCACAATAGCAAGCATGGTTTCTGACTTTTAATCCAAATCAGCGAATTGTTTTTGACTTGGTATGGTTCATAAAGGTGCATGTCTGGGGGAAAAAGTGAGACATAGAAGAGAGGAGTTAATAGAGAGAGTCAAGAGAAATGTATGGTTCTGTTGAATCAGGTGGTGTGGTTTGTGTGGGCCTGGTGGTGGTGGACAGTAGTGTAGTTGATGCCAACAAAGGTTGTTGGTGGTTGTGGTGGAGGATCGGTGTTAGTAGGGGACGTTTTGGGTTTTTTATTTTATTTTTATGGGTAAAAAAAAAAAAAAAAAAACATAAAGTTAAAACTTAATTAAATTGGTGGACACATTGCAAGTTTTTATTTGTGGAGCATAAAGTGGAATAGAGAGGGTGAGACAGAAGATGTGGACTCTATATTATTATGGTATTTAGAGTGATGATGCCAAAGATTAATTTTGTATTTAATTGGTAATTTATGAAATGCCTTAAACGTAAGCTATATAAGTTACACTTGATAATTAAGTCTTAGAAAGTTAAAAAGAGAGAGAGAGGTCTTAATTACCTATCGGCCTTGGAGATTTTTTAGAAATTGAATATACAGGCCCACCTTTGCAAGGAATTTAGAACATGCATGCTTGGCTTGGAACCACTTTGCCCACACGACAAGTGATTTGGATGTGTGTGTGGGACTTTTGGTATCCTTCCAAGCTGATTCCTTTTCAATGAGCTCTTCTTTGTTGGGTTGATATTGGCTTCAAAGCAACTAGGGCTTGCATGTGCAAGTTAGATTTGAGCTTATTTATGTGAGTGAAATAAGTTATCTAACAGTACATTTACATGAGCTCAAGAAGATGCAAGCTTTGACATGACACTCAAACAAGAAATAAAGAAAACGATGGTAGGACATGAAAAAGACACGCATTTAAATAATAAGAAGAAGAGATTAAGAAAATAACACAAGATGTACATGGAAAACCCTAGAGAAGGGATAAAAAAAACCATGATTTAAGCAAGAACAAAACATTCTTGCTTGGCTCAGCTTGTATTATGTATGGGCAAAGAGATTAGTTTACAATGAAGTTGTCTTTCTCTCTTACCAACACTCTACTTTCATCTCAAAATATTTGGTTGGTGTCTTGGGTTCTTGCCCTAGAAGTTCAGCTGCATATTCCTTTTATACTCTAAGGAACATGGCTAGATACAAGGACATGTGTCAAATCATCATACTCTCTCTCTTGATATCTTTTTATAGCTATGATGCTATTTGCTGACTAAGGGATAAGAACTGTGCCAACGTGGCACTAGGACCCGTGGTAGGTAGCTTTGCCACTACTTAGAAGACAAGTCTTGGACATTGAAAGGGACATCAGGAGTACTGTGATTGGTACATGTGTTCCTAAGGTGACTCATGGTGCACTCAACCAATAAGGGGTGTTCTCATAGTCTTTGACATTAGAAGATCACTATGTCCCTTTTGTGAGTGCTTGAGTACCATGTCAGGTGTAAATCTTACTTTCTTCCCAAGGCAATCACACCTTCAGCACTAACCAAGAAAAAATCTCTTAGCCATCACCTACTCTCCATTGCCTCACAGCTGCTCCACGTGTAGAGTCCAGATTCAACCACTTATGCATTCTCCCGTGCCTTAGTGGTGTTATGTACAGGACTTGATTCGCCATTTGTGATGTCAAAGGAATTTTCACAATCTTTGGTTGTATTCCCCTTTTCCACTTAAGATTTTTTTATCTCTTTCTTGGCTATTTCTTTTTGACAAGATCTCATTCTAAAACTTATAGGCTTAAGAATATAGATACAATCAAAATAGTATAATTACACTAGTGAATAGTCTAGTACTTATACTGTGCAAAGTGTTAGACTTGGAGCAACATTGTCAAGTAAGAAATTCATAAATGTTATTAACCACAAATGTATAAATTTTTTTGTGGCTTATGGACGGTTGATGCATCCATAACATAGTCTTTAGCTCAATATACCCTAGTGTGTTTGCATAACACAAATATGTATGCGCATAATACAAAGAAAATGGAATTTAATTCATACTGAATAATGGCTCAATTTATGAAAGTATGATGCTCAAACATATAGAGATCACTAAAGTTTTCATGAAACTATGTTGTAGAATTCATGTGTAAATGGAACAATTTTCACGCTCTATTCTCAAAGTCAAAGCAACACGTATTTATACATGGGAAATTTTGAACAGTAGATTGTTCATTCTCTATGATGGAATGTTTCAATATATAAAATCTCATAACATTTTAAAATGATTTTTGCTTTAACAATTGTCATGCCTCTGTAATGACTGAATTTTGTAATTCTTTAGGTCTTTCATCCTTAGATCCACCTTGCATTCACTTTGAAAATTATTATCTTTGCAAGACCGAATAGGCCATTCTTGCATTTTATTTCTAAAGCTTTCTTTATTTTGGATTTTTTAAGCTTAACATGATAGTTTTCAAAAAAAGCACATGTTGCAAAAAATCAAAATTTTCATTATTCCCAGCTTCCAGCTACCTAATTCTAATCAGGTTTGGCTGGGCTTGTTGGACTTTCTCTTATATCCAAACTTAGCATTTCTAAATATGGTAAAACAGTAAAATTTGACTTTAGCCTCTTTAATGTCTAAAATTATGATATAACTTTGGTAAGATAACAAAAAGTTTCGGCTCCATATTTCATAATATTTGACTTCCTTATCTTGCGCAATAATATTTGACTTCCTTATTTCCAATCTTATCAAGATGCATTAGGAAAGAAAATTAGTGATATAAAAAGTCATAATTAGGATATCAAGGTAATAAAGTTTGCCAGTGACTATAGACCCTTTTGTAGTTGTACTCTGGTTATGTAATGTATTATAAACCCAGTTTAAAACGCTAATATTACTATTTTTGTGTGTATTCTAATAAGTATTACTGTTTACTAAAAAAAAAAAGTTTGCCAGTGACTAATCCTTTTAATATTTGAACGTGTGTAGGCTGCAACTATAAAGCCTCATAGTTGTACAATTATTCAAACCCAATATTGGAATCTTAAATTTTGGCTTGACAACAATCAAGGCTATTCCAAAGCTGGTATAAAATTGGATATCTTTCTTGAAATATCTCTAGACTATATATATATATATATAGAGAGAGAGAGAGAGAGTAAACAGTAATATTTATTAGAACACACACGAAAACAGTATTATTAGTGTTTTAAAACAGGTTTATAATACATTACTAACCAGAGTACAACTACAAAAAGGCCTAACTGTTATAGTTATAGACTGGAGTTATAAACAGCGGACACTAGACACACACAACCAATGTGACGGAAACATCCCTAGACTATATATATTTAATACCATGAATTCATGCTTTTCTAATTAAATTATGGCATTTTCCATCAATGCTTAACATAGAACTTGGGAATTATAATGTCATGTGTCTTTTTAAAATGTCATTTTCCAATGTGGCATAAAAGATGGAAAAGTATTATAGTAATTTATTTTGTTAATTCTTATTTCCTTCACCCACATGTGTCTTTTTAGAATAGTGTAGCATGAAATAAACTCAAATATTATTTGCAAATACTTAGAGAGTAGAAAAGGGGAAAATGCGTAAATCTAACCTTCAGAGTTTAGACCATAGTGTGTGATAGTGTTCTTTGAACCAGGCCATACCCTTGAGGTTTGTCGAGGTCGCTCGAATTTTGTGGTCGTCTAGTGTTCAGTCTATGCCTTATAATGAACGAACCATCCATTTGGTCTCCTCTCCACCATAAGACCCAAAAATGTGTGCTTTGTTTCTTTGCTTCAGTAGTCAAGGTATAGGCCATAGGATTTGAGACCTCTTTATCTCCTCCATCTCAGCCCAATCTTAGATTGCAAAAGTGGTCGAAGAAATGGGAATGTGCAGAGTAAAGCGATGATCAATTGGTATCATCCTTAAGATACTAATAGTCCAATATCTTGTTATTCATAACCTTCGATTGAGTTGAGTGACCATTTGTTGTAGGAAGAGCTTAATGGCTAATCTTGAATCCCCACAAATGGTGCCAAACTGATGATGCCAAAAATCATCAATTGGGTCACTCGTCCAATTCAGTGTTTCTGACAGGCTTTCAAGATCTACAAGAATAAGAAAGCTAATCAAAGAGACCATCGGGTTGTGCCCGGTGGGGGAGCCTCCAATGCTTGAGTCAGTATTAGCTCATATATTTTGTATATAGATGATGTTTTTTAGTTTTTTTTACGTACCTTAGCAAGTGAGATAAATTGTCCCTTTTATAGGTGACTCAGGTAGCTATTGTACATAATGAGGGTGATTATTACCCTAATTGCAACGTTCGTTGTTTTGATAAGAGTTTAAGACCTTTGATGGTCGTGATTGAATGTGTTGAGTGGTTGCTCATCTTTCTTTGATGGCCTACTAATGACACAATGGTCATCCATTAAGATGGACGACCTTAATAATTTTTATGGTCTCATCACTCTTCAAAAATAATATGAAACTAATTCATATTCTTTCATGTGTAAAGGTTCAAACTTACTTATAAACCTTTAAAGGTGAAGTTTCGTCACATTATTGATCAGCATCTTTGAGAATTATGAAGATCTCTCACGCTTGATTAGACAATTACATTTACAACTTTCTCGAACGTGGTTTCATCAAAAACCTTATAAATCAACATTTGAGCTCGCTAATCATTCTTTTAAGCCATTTGCAAGGACTATTTGTGATTTGGAGTCAAAGGTTTTTTTGATCTTGTAACTATACATACTCTTTCCCCATTATTTTCTATGCATTATGGAATATGGGTGAATCTTTCCGTTAGAAACCCCAATTATCAAAGTTTTCTTTGGTAAGTCAAGAAAATTAAAGAGATAATTGTGTTAACAATTTCAGATGGCTTTAAAAACTGGACCGGATTGGTCGGTTCAATTGGTTCAATCGAGAATCGGATACAAATTCGGTCTGGTTATCATTAAAAACCGAAAATGGAAGAAAAATCGGAAACTGCAAGTTCAACCAGAAAACCGAGAATAACTACAGTTAAACTAGTTCTTGAATCTGAAGAAGAATAAGAAGAAAAATTGGAATAAAATGGAACAAACTTCTTAGATTTGCACTAAAGTTAAATTGGAGAAAATTTTCATATTTGTGGGTGAAAATAAAATAAAAGAGATACTTCTACAGGATGATATGTATAAGAAATCGGAAAAAACTTAGGTGCTCCAGGAGCAATGCTCTCTTCTCTCACATGAGGGGTGAGCCCCACGCGTGGGTCCCACCAGGGGCCCACCCCTCATCTGAGAGGAGGGAGCATTGCTTCCGAAGCATGTAAGAATTGCCCTAAGAAATTTGTGCCTTGAGCTTTAACTAGAATAAAATGTCAAGGAAGACTATCAAAAAATTATCTTGAGAAGGAGAAAAACTTGAGATTTGAGAAGGAGCGGTTGAGATGATGTCTACTGTATTACTGAATAAGTGTGGAAAGAAAACTGAGGAGTAAAATTTAAATATGATTTTGAATCTGATTTGAGGCCTTGAGGGCTGGTGATAATGTGTGGTTATAGATTTAAGGGAAATAAAAAAATATATATATAATTTAAAATTTAAAAAAAAACTCAAACATTCACAATAAAATATTGAAGGGAGAAAGAATAAAAAGAAGAGAATTATTTCCCTCTTAGTTACAAATAAGTATGTATACTCCAAATACAGCCCTTTAACTCCCTTTTCACACTTTATTAATTTGTAACATACATTTATTTAGCTCCTCACATCTATTCATTTATTTCTTACATATTTAATTTCTGAACACTAATTCACTCCTAAGTAAAATTCNAAAAAAAAAAAAAAAAAACGTGTGTGAGTCAATGAGTGTGACAATTGCTATGAAAGTATGCTATGAGAGTAAGAAAGGTAATGAATGACTTGTCTAGTCATTCTGACATTTAGAACTTTGGTTTTCGGTTTTGTTCTTCTTTTTTTTTTTTTTTTTTTTTTTCTATAATAAATAGCTAAAGTTGAAAGTTAAATATCAAACTATTATTTATATAATTCAGCAAAAAAAAAGAAAACTATTATTTATATATATATATATATATATGTGTGTGTGTGTGTGGGGGGGGGGTGGGTGGGGTGGGGGGGAACTTAAATAGCAAATTATACTTTTTCAACATTTATTAATTAGGAAAAAAAAATGAAGTATAAAGAAAATCTTTCATTTTTTAAAATATTTTCTTAATATAATTTATGAAAAATAAAAATTCACATAAAATTTATTTAAATATTTTAAATTATTTATGATGTCATCAGTTCGACCATCAATTCGATCACGGTTGGACCATAAAACTAGTACCAGTTTCTTTATTGGTTCTTTGACCGTACCAGTTTTTAAAACCATATTTCTATTCCCACCACAAGCATTTTCACTCAAAATCTGCTTCATTAAAAGTTGATTGGGCATCTAAACAATCTCAAACATTCACAATAAATATTGAAGGGAGAAAGAATAAAAGAAGAGAATTATTTCCCTCTTAGTTACAAATAAGTATGTATACTCCAAATACAGCCCTTTAACTCCCTTTTCACACTTTATTAATTTGTAACATACATTTATTTAGCTCCTCACATCTATTCATTTATTTCTTACATATTTAATTTCTGAACACTAATTCACTCCTAAGTAAAATTCTAAACAGAATGGTAACTAGCTAGGTAGGTTGCTATTGCCTTATTGATGAAAGAAATTCCAAATCACACAACATTTTTGCGAAATAAAAACAAACAATCCCTTAAAGTTGTGGTTTCATTGAGTACTTTGTTAGACCAGGAATATGAGTGTTCATAATGTAGTCTTGGAAAAAATTGTAGCGTTTTGCTCCTTTTCCCAAACTAATTAGGGAAATACCCCTCTTTTGTAACTCGATTTGAGATAAATCGAGTTTAAAAAAAAAAAAAAAAATCTTGGAGCCCTATAATGGCGTTTTAAGGAGCTTATAGTGACGTTTTAGAGACTTATAATGGCGTTTTGTAACTTAACCTCCAAGAACTTGAGTTATAGGCAATTTAAAAAAAAAAAAAAAATTTACCTATAACTTGAGTTCATGGAGGTTGAGTTACAAAACGCCACTATAGGTCCTTAAAACGTCACTATAGATTCCTTAAAAACACCACTATAAGGCCTAACTTGATTTATCTCAAATCGAGTTTCAAAAAATTGGCATTTTCCTAATTAATTTGGAGAAGAGGGTAAAACGCTATATAATTTGTGCGAAAAGGGCATTTGCCCATTTTCTCCATGTAGTCTTCCTAGTCAATACACCTTGGGTCAAAGTAAAACAAATTTACATCGACATCACTCTCTCTAATCGCCACTCTTAGATTTTCTGTGTTAGAGTCATCAAAGCTGTATGGAAAACAAAAGCTTATTATCAGTGGATACATTGAAAACACAATTGAAAAGTTAACCATTACAATAAAAAATGAGAAATGATATGTACACAATATTTTGACAATATTTTTATAACAAATCTTAAATGGCAAGTTGTTACTGATTGTTATTGTTAGAGAAAAAAAGTAATTTCAGTATTAGGTTCAAATTTGAACTAATAACAAATAACCACCTATAATTTATTGAAAAAATATTGTGAATGTAGCACATTTTATAAAAAAGACCAACCTGCCTGTAAAAAATACATTTGGTTTGTAGAGGTCAACCAATTGCATCACTACTTTGACTTTCCGGTTAAGGTTAATATATATGTCCCGATAAAACTGGCAAAGCGCCAGATTTGCTAACCATAACACCTTCAAGGCTTCAAAGAATATGTTAAAAAAAAAAAAAAAAAAATCAGTGATAATATATATAGAGAATACATATATTGAGTTTCTCAAAAAAAAAAAAAAAAAAAAAACATATATTGAGGGGACGTTTTTTTTCTGTGAATTGTGATTATGCATGCTTAGTGTCTGATTCAAAGGAACCTTTGAAAGGAAATGCTAATATTTCTTTTGTTGCAAGAATAAAATAAAAAGGAAAGGGAAGGGAGACTAGTAATCTTAAAAACTTAGTTACAATTTTTTTGAAACCTTTTCGTCACTTTTTCAATATAACCAAATGGGCTTTATGAGAAGTGGGTCTAGTTAATTTGGGGGGTTATCAACTCAACTAGAGCTTAATCCTTCTCCCCAAAAAAAAAAAAAAAAAAAAAAAAAAAAACCTTGAGCTTAATAGTAAGATTTTAGGATTTTTTTTTTTTTTTTTTAAATGGATTTGGAGTGTCTTTGTATTGAAATTTTTATACCCGTTAAGGTTAGGAAAAGGTTTGTGTTTCTTTAACTAAATTACTAAAATATCCAATTATTAATTTTCTTTGCACAAAAGACTACTTCTTAAAATAAAAATGAGTGTTTCTCTATTTCTGTATTAAGATACTGTTTAGTTTAGTATAAAAGTTTTTAGTAATATTTAGATAAATGGTAGTTTAAATATCGAATTTTAGATTAACACGATCAAATCCAACTCTTTTTTTTTTTTTTTTTAATTTTTAGAAAGAGATCAAATCCAACTTGTTTGACTTGACTGAGTGACACATGGTTAGATAAATAGGTGGGTTTGAAATTTTCAAATATAAGAATAAATATCCAGTTTTATGAGATTTTATTATTTGGGTCCAAGATAATTTTTCTTGCCCCCAGTAATAAAAATTAGTCCAAACAACCACAACAACAACGACAACAAGTTGACCCTTGGCTCATTTTTTAACCCTTAAAAAAACCTTTTATCTTATCAACAGATCATTTCTACACACACGCTAGTGGGGTTGTTTTGACTTAGTGATGCACCTAGGCCAAAATGAGCATTTGTCCTTTTTTGCCTAAAAGATATAACAAAATATTCATGTTCTGAAACCATCTAACAAAATGCTTATTTTGAAACTCGATTTTTAGAAAATCGAGTTTCAATGAAAAACTCGATTCGATGAAAATCGAATAATATGAGAAATTTTACAAAATCGAGTTTCAATGAAAAACTCGATTTGATGAAAATTGAATAATGTGAGAAATTTTACAAGAAACTCAAGTTTCATGTATTTTTTTATTTATTTATTTTTTTTAAGTTTGATTTCACATAACTCAATTTTCTAAAAATAGAGTTTTTTTTTTTTATTGATACTCAAGTTTCATGTATTTTTTTATTTATTTTTTTTTTTTTAAGTTTGATTTCACATAACTCAATTTTCTAAAAATAGAGTTTTTTTTTATTGATACTCGATTTTCGAAAAATCGAGTTTAAAACAGGGGCATTTGCTAGATAGTTTCAGAATAATGGCATTGTACTAAAAAGTTTTCGCAAAATGAACAGCACATCTTGGCCTCTTTTGTCCATATAACTTTAATCCTATACTTATTTGGTAATATAAACGATGTGAATTTTTCTTCTTCTTTTTTCTTTTTTATTTTTTTAAATATAGGAAAGACCTTTTTAGCATTGTGAAAAGGTCTTAACTTTTTTTTTTTTTTTTAATAATAAGATAGAATTCTATTCTAGCATAATCTAAGTGTATATGTGTGTGAAGCTCCCTTCTGAAAACTTAAACTCCGGCCCTTACTCTCCACACCACACACCACCAAAGGAGCCATCAATATGCACATCGGTTACTAAATGGACGTGAAAGGCTCTCTAAAGCTAATTTTGGAGCAGCAAACACACAACAAAAATCCAAAATATTTCTCCCTTCCTAATTTTAGAATTGCTACCGTAGCTCTTTGACCTAGAACTCTATTATGTATTTGGATTTAGCACGTTAGTTACGCACGTTTTCACTGTTTTCTGCGTTTTCTCCCTTTTTTTTTTTTTTTTTTTTGGCCAGCTTTTATTTGGGGGGGATTCACTGGTGTATGTTGTTAGAGCCAGCAAACTAATTCACTCCTAAGTAAAATTCTAAACAGAATGGTAACTAGCTAGGTAGGTTGCTATTGCCTTATTGATGAAAGAAATTCCAAATCACACAACATTTTTGCGAAATAAAAACAAACAATCCCTTAAAGTTGTGGTTTCATTGAGTACTTTGTTAGACCAGGAATATGAGTGTTCATAATGTAGTCTTGGAAAAAATTGTAGCGTTTTGCTCCTTTTCCCAAACTAATTAGGGAAATACCCCTCTTTTGTAACTCGATTTGAGATAAATCGAGTTTAAAAAAAAAAAAAAAAATCTTGGAGCCCTATAATGGCGTTTTAAGGAGCTTATAGTGACGTTTTAGAGACTTATAATGGCGTTTTGTAACTTAACCTCCAAGAACTTGAGTTATAGGCAATTTAAAAAAAAAAAAAAAATTTTACCTATAACTTGAGTTCATGGAGGTTGAGTTACAAAACGCCACTATAGGTCCTTAAAACGTCACTATAGATTCCTTAAAAACACCACTATAAGGCCTAACTTGATTTATCTCAAATCGAGTTTCAAAAAATTGGCATTTTCCTAATTAATTTGGAGAAGAGGGTAAAACGCTATATAATTTGTGCGAAAAGGGCATTTGCCCATTTTCTCCATGTAGTCTTCCTAGTCAATACACCTTGGGTCAAAGTAAAACAAATTTACATCGACATCACTCTCTCTAATCGCCACTCTTAGATTTTCTGTGTTAGAGTCATCAAAGCTGTATGGAAAACAAAAGCTTATTATCAGTGGATACATTGAAAACACAATTGAAAAGTTAACCATTACAATAAAAAATGAGAAATGATATGTACACAATATTTTGACAATATTTTTATAACAAATCTTAAATGGCAAGTTGTTACTGGTTGTTATTGTTAGAGAAAAAAAGTAATTTCAGTATTAGGTTCAAATTTGAACTAATAACAAATAACCACCTATAATTTATTGAAAAAATATTGTGAATGTAGCACATTTTATAAAAAAGACCAACCTGCCTGTAAAAAATACATTTGGTTTGTAGAGGTCAACCAATTGCATCACTACTTTGACTTTCCGGTTAAGGTTAATATATATGTCCCGATAAAACTGGCAAAGCGCCAGATTTGCTAACCATAACACCTTCAAGGCTTCAAAGATATATTAAAAAAAAAAAAAAAAAAAATCAGTGATAATATAGTATAGAGAATACATATATTGAGTTTCTCAAAAAAAAAAAAAAAAAAAAAAAACATATATTGAGGGGACGTTTTTTTCTGTGAATTGTGATTATGCATGCTTAGTGTCTGATTCAAAGGAACCTTTGAAAGGAAATGCTAATATTTCTTTTGTTGCAAGAATAAAATAAAAAGGAAAGGGAAGGGAGACTAGTAATCTTAAAAACTTAGTTACAATTTTTTTGAAACCTTTTCGTCACTTTTTCAATATAACCAAATGGGCTTTATGAGAAGTGGGTCTAGTTAATTTGGGGGTTTATCAACTCAACTAGAGCTTAATCCTTCTCCCAAAAAAAAAAAAAAAAAAAAAAAAAAAAAAACCTTGAGCTTAATAGTAAGATTTTAGGATTTTTTTTTTTTTTTTTTAAATGGATTTGGAGTGTCTTTGTATTGAAATTTATACCCGTTAAGGTTAGGAAAAGGTTTGTGTTTCTTTAACTAAATTACTAAAATATCCCAATTATTAATTTCTTTGCACAAAAGACTACTTCTTAAAATAAAAATGAGTGTTTCTCTATTTCTGTATTAAGATACTGTTTAGTTTAGTATAAAAGTTTTTAGTAATATTTAGATAAATGGTAGTTTAAATATCGAATTTTAGATTAACACGATCAAATCCAACTCTTTTTTTTTTTTTTTTTAATTTTTAGAAAGAGATCAAATCCAACTTGTTTGACTTGACTGAGTGACACATGGTTAGATAAATAGGTGGGTTTGAAATTTTCAAATATAAGAATAAATATCCAGTTTTATGAGATTTTATTATTTGGGTCCAAGATAATTTTTCTTGCCCCAGTAATAAAAATTAGTCCAAACAACCACAACAACAACGACAACAAGTTGACCCTTGGCTCATTTTTTAACCCTTAAAAAAACCTTTTATCTTATCAACAGATCATTTCTACACACACGCTAGTGGGGTTGTTTTGACTTAGTGATGCACCTAGGCCAAAATGAGCATTTGTCCTTTTTTTGCCTAAAAGATATAACAAAATATTCATGTTCTGAAACCATCTAACAAAATGCTTATTTTGAAACTCGATTTTTAGAAAATCGAGTTTCAATGAAAAACTCGATTCGATGAAAATCGAATAATATGAGAAATTTTACAAAATCGAGTTTCAATGAAAAACTCGATTTGATGAAAATTGAATAATGTGAGAAATTTTACAAGAAACTCAAGTTTCATGTATTTTTTTTATTTATTTTTTTTTAAGTTTGATTTCACATAACTCAATTTTCTAAAAATAGAGTTTTTTTTTTTATTGATACTCAAGTTTCATGTATTTTTTATTATTTTTTTTTTTTAAGTTTGATTTCACATAACTCAATTTTCTAAAAATAGATTTTTTTTTTATTGATACTCGATTTTCGAAAAATCGAGTTTAAAACAGGGGCATTTGCTAGATAGTTTCAGAATAATGGCATTGTACTAAAAAGTTTTCGCAAAATGAACAGCACATCTTGGCCTCTTTTGTCCATATAACTTTAATCCATACTTATTTGGTAATATAAACGATGTGAATTTCTTCTCTTCTTTTTTCTTTTTATTTTTTTTAAATATAGGAAAGACCTTTTTAGCATTGTGAAAAGGTCTTAACTTTTTTTTTTTTTTTTTAATAATAAGATAGAATTCTATTCTAGCATAATCTAAGTGTATATGTGTGTGAAGCTCCCTTCTGAAAACTTAAACTCCGGCCCTTACTCTCCACACCACACACCACCAAAGGGAGCCATCAATATGCACATCGGTTACTAAATGGACGTGAAAGGCTCTCTAAAGCTAATTTTGGAGAGCAAACACACAAACAAAACTTCCAAAAGTTTCTCCAACTCTAATTTTTTTTTAGAATTGCTACCGTAGCTCTCTTGACCTAGAGAACACTATGTATGAGTTTGGATAGCACGTTAAGTTGCGGCACGTTTTCAGTTTCGCGTTTTCTCCCTTTTTTTTTTTTTTTTTTTGGCCAGCTTTTTTGACTTTGGGGGACAAAATTCACTGTGCATGTACTGTTCACGCACTGTTCATGCACTGTTCACGCAATATTTAATATCAAAAGTGGGTCCCACAATACTATTCACACATTTAAAAATTATTTTGCTACAGTGTTTTCAGCAACAATCAGTTTTTAGCAACTTTCAACAACAATAAGTGCTATCCAAACGGACCCTATGTAACTCCATACCATTTTTTCCTATTAAAAAAAATATCCGACTGAATAAAAGAATGATTCTTTCTCTCTCATCCCTCTCCCTGTCTCTTTTCTTTTCTCTTTGTTTCTTCACTCTCTCATTTCTCATCAGATAACAAGGCAGCTCTCTCTCAGAGCCTTGAAGAAAGAAAAGCCAAAGACAATTTTACTCACAAATTGAGAACACAAGGAAAAAAAAATCAAAATCTTTCTAATTTTTGTAATGCATGCATTCTCTTATTGAGATAGAAAACAAAGGATTTTTTATCCCAGAAAAAATTTTGAAGGCAAAGATCTCTCTCCTCCTCTTCTCAATCAAAACACACCACAATCTTATTCTTATAAAACCAATTAAATTAGAACAACAAAGCTAAAAATCTGAACAAAGAAAAAAAAATTATAGAGAAGACGATCTGACCAAATCCGGTCACATGCACAGAGTCTCAGCAAGTCGAACCATCAGCACACACCTCCACATCTATGAAAACCTTCTCAATCTACCGTTGGAACTAGGACAACTTGACGAAACCAGAGCTCCAAGACTTCCAGATCGATGCGAAAGGCTTTGGGCAAATGGTCCTAGATGCTCTGAAATTATTTTAGATAGAAATTTTTTTACAATCAATACAATGGTATAAAAGCTGAAGAGGAAGAATCGGCTGGAAACAAAAAAGGAAGGGGGTGGAGATAAAATGGAAAACGTGTGGTGTGTGCCTATGTGGTGGTATTGTTTTTAATAATAATATGCATGTTAAGTTTTTTTAAGGAAATTAATTATAATTTAATGAATAATAAGAAATAAAAAGAATTGATCTAATCTGTGTGTGGTGGACTTTTTTTCAATGAAAAGTCATGGCAAGTTTTTTTAAAATAGTAATTAATTATAAGTTAATGAATAATTAAAAATCCGTTAAGAAATATTACCATATTTGAGAAATATGATTATTGAAAAATTTGAAAAATTTATTATTGAGTTGTTAGAAATGAATAGTGTAAGAATAAAGGCGAAACTACACAATTAGTCCCTGAAGTTTATTCTGTGTCGTAATTAGTCCCTTAAGTTTGAAGTGAGCAAAATTAGTCCTTTAAGTTTTAAAACTGAGTTGTATTGGTCCTTTTACTAAATTTTGTTAACGGTGTTACTTACGTGGCTAACTTCACAGTGACTTGGCAATTTTTTTAATGACGTGGCATATTTTTAATTAAAAAATTACAAACTAAGTGAGAAAAAATATTAACCGGTAACAAATTAAAAATAAAATAAAATTTTCTACCTACTGTAAAAACCCACAGTGAGAGAGAAAGGGAGAGAGAAAAGAAAACAAACCCTTGTGAAATTGTGATTGTATGATCTTGAAAGGGAGAAAGGATGATTATATGATCTTGAAATTGTGAAATTGTGTTTGAATAGGTGCAGAACGTCATGATAGAGAATATTGACAAAGTTTTAGAAAGAGGAGATCGCCTTGAATTGTTGGTTGACAAAACTGCTAACATGCAAGGAAATACCTTTCGCTTCATAAAGCAAGCTCGCCGCTTCAGAAACATAGTGTGGTGGCGAAACGTCAAGCTCACGTATGTTCTTGAACTAAAACTTGCATTAGAGAGAAGATGGATGAAGCATTTGTTTTTATTTATTTATGCATCTATAGCAGAGAGGTAGTGGATCGTCAGTGGTTGTCGTCGGCGGCTGCTAGGGCTTGTGCTATCGCCGGCGGCTAGGGAATGGAGTTTCAGGCGGCAGCTGGGGTTTGATTTCTTTCCTCTCTCCCTTTCTCTCTTGCTGTGGGTTTCTACAGTAGGCAGAATTTTTTTTTTTTTTTTTAATTTGGTATTGGTTAATATTTTTTCTCACTTTCTTTGTAATTTTTTAATTAAAAATATGCCACGTCATTAAAGGAAATGTCAAATCATTGTGAAGTTAGCTACGTAAGTAACACCGTTAACAAAAGTTAGTAAAAGGACCAATACAACTCAGTTTTAAAACTTAAGGGACTAATTGTGCTCGCTTCAAACTTGAGGGACCAATTGTGCACATAGGGTAAACTTCAAGGACCAATAGTGTAGTTTCGCCTAAGAATAAATGAAGATTAAAAAATGAATAAAGAATAAATTAAAATATAATATTTAAATGAAATTGAGAAATGGTAAAGAGTTTGTTGGAATTTGTATTTGAAAAAGTAAGTAGGTAAAAAATAAATATTACTGTAGTACAAAATTTAAAGAAACTATTAAAGATGCTCTAAAAAATTCCCCACCATCTGATTTTCTCGAAGTGAGAGTTCATTTTGAATCTCTGATCATGTGTGTCAGTGTAGGACTGTAGGTGTTAGATGTTGTTGCCGAACCTTGTTTCGAACTATTAACATTTCCTATTATTAAAGAGAAATAATATGTCCATAATATTTTTATAATATTTTTACAATAAATTTTAAGTAGTAAGTTATTACTGGTTGTTATTGTTAGGGCAAAAAGTAATCTTAGTACTAGGTTCAAATTTGAACCAATAACACTAAACCACCTATAATTTGTTGTAAAAATATTATAAACGTAACGTATCTCTTATTAAAACTAGTCGTTGGTTATAAAGGCGGATACGGACAAAGGTCATCGACTTAAACTGTTATCTTTTTTTTTTTTTTTTTTTGAGAAACCAGACCAAACAGCTTGGGCACTATTATTCAAAACAAAATTAATGAACATCTCTAAACACAAAGGGGGCAATGTCTTCAGGTAAATCTTCAAGCCAAACCTGAAGCCCTGAACTAGAATTAGCTTTCTTAGCCAATGCATCAGCAACAGAGTTACAGACACGGCTAGAAAATGAAAAAACAGCATATTGAAAATGTGATAATTGGGACCGAATGTCTTCAAGAATGTTCCTATAGCTGGCAAACTGACCCGAGCCATTCTGAAGCGCCTCGATGACAATAACAGAGTCCCCTTCGACCACCACTTGAGTCAAGCCAATCTCCAAAGCAAACTGAACTGCCCTCTGACATGCCAAAGCCTCCAACTCCGCCACAGTCTGCCTGAAAGAAACAGGCATGGTTAGCGCCCCAATCGGATCCCCTTAGCTGTCACGCGCAATCACACCCAAACCCGCCAGATTCGAAGCTCGAAAAACTGCAGCATCAAAATTAATCTTGTAAATATTCGGCGCAGGGGGTCGCCATTTTTGTATCACCTGAGGACGTGGTGGACTCTGCTCATTCTCCTGTGCTTGAAGGAATTCCTAGAGAATGCTACCGGCCTCTCTGCAAATGCTATCCACAGGTCGGACAGCTCTATTGAAATGCATGGCATTGCGCCTATTCCACACGAGCCACCTAGCAATAGCAAAAATCTCAGCTTTGTAATCATCTTGACTTGGCAAAAATCTGGCCAACAACTCTCTGTAATTCATAGGCTGAACAGGGACATATTGGTGGAACCATTCCAAAGACAACCAAACCGTAGCTATTTCCTTGCATGTCCAAAGAGCATGAACGGTATCCTCAGAATACTCTCCACACAAATCACAAGTATCAGAGT